>NW_026918473.1:0-20000 GCF_032062105.1 Saccostrea cuccullata | reverse complement strand
TTATGTAAAAAGCCCCATATACCCTGAACTCCTCTTACATTTTACTTAGCAGCCTAATCATCTTTTGTGGGATGATTAGTGGTGACATGTAGATGTGCAGTAAGGTTTCGGAATTTAGATTTTGCCCCGGGGGGTCAAATGGGGGTCGAAAAATGACGTTTTTTGTGCAAAAAGTCCCGTCTTCCCTGAACTCCTCTTACATTTTACTCAGCAGCCTAATCATCTTTTGGGAGATGGTTGGTGGGGTCATGTAGATGTGCAGTAAGGTTTTGGAATTTTGATTTTGCCCCGGGGGGTCAAATGTGGTTTGAAAAATGACGTTTTTTGTGCAAAAAGCCCTGTCTTCCTTGAAGTCTTCCTTAAATGTTACTCAGAAGCCTAATCATCTTTTAGGAGAGTTAAATATTTTTAAAATTATGTAAAACATCAACGTCAAGGGGTAACAAGGTGTGTTTGTGAAACACTATGCGCCCGGCGTCAACAGAGTTCGAAAAAGCTATTTTTAGCATATAGTTCACAGTCCAGGTCACAAGGTCATTGACCTTGGTGTTATTTGTAAGAACTTAATTAGTGGGGTATGCATACTAAATATGAAGTCCCTATCTCCTATAGTTCAAAAGTTACGGCAAAAAGTAGAAAAAGCTATTTTTAGTATAAAGGTCACAGTTAACTTCACATGGTCATTGAACTTGGTGTTGTTTGAAAGAACTTTATTAGTGGAGTATGCATACTAAATATGAAGTCCTTATCTCTTATGGTTCAAAAGTTATGGCAAAAAGTGGAAAAAGCTATTTTTAGCATATAGGTCACAGTCAAGGTCACAAGGTCATTGACCTTGATGTCATTTGAAGGAACCTAATTAGTGCAGTATGCATACCAAATATGAAGTCCCTATCTTCTATGGTTCAAAGGTTATGGCAAAAAGTGGAAAAAGCTATTTTAAGTATAAAGGTCACAGTCAAGGTCACATGGTCATTGACCTTGGTGTTGTTTGAAAGAACCTTTTTAGTGGAGTATGCATACCAAATATGCTATGGTTCAAAAGTTATAACAAACAGTTGAAAAACCTATTTTTAGCATATAGGTCACAGTCAAGGTCACAAGGTCATTGACCCTGATGTCATTTGAAAGAACTTTATTAGAGAAGTATGCATACTAATTATGAAGTCTCTATTTCTTATGGTTCAAAAGTTATGACAAACAGTTGAAAAACCTATTTTTAGCATATAGGTCACAGTCAACGTCACAAGGTCATTGACCTTGATGTCATTTGAAAGAACTTTATTGGAGGAGTATGCATACCAAACATGAAATATGAAATCTCTTACGGTTCAAAAGTTTTGGCCAAGGTTAAAGTTGACAACAGACAAACAGACAAACAGACAGGACAAAAACAATATGCGCCCCGAAAAAATTCGGGCGCATAAAAAAACATTGCATGCTGGGAAACACCTTGAATTCATATGAGTAATTTATGTATTGTCAAATGTGAGAGTCATATCTCATCTCAATCAAAAGTTATAAGCAAATGCAACATTTTTGAAAAGTAGGTTAGGCTTGATCGCTTCAAGGTCAAGGTCACAGTGTAAAAGTCATGATTTATTTGGAAAGGTCTTATCACAGGTAAATATACATGTACATGCATTATGATATGAATGCCCTAACTTTTCTCTTTCAAAATGATGATTAAATAACAATTTAATTTTTTTGCAAGTTGGTCAAACTTCTAGGTCACATGTAAAAAAAAAAAAAAAAACATGCCATTCTCACAGGTAAATATACTAATACATAAGTTTAATATGAATGTCTCTTCTCATTCAGTAGATATGACCGTGATAACCAAGGTTAAATTTATTGAGACAGATGGACTGAGTCTGACATACAAATGTACATATTTCTATATGAATTGGGTAAAATTGACCCAGTGGTTCTAGAGAAGTTAAGAATGTAAAAAGTTTTCAGACAAACAGATGGACAACACGTCACGACAGACATTATATGCTAAGGAAACCAAAAAAGCTCAAATGAGTGTTTTGAAAGGGTTACAATATGGTTGGAGTATTTGAAAAGCTGTTTTTTTTCCTGCAGATATGCATGACCAACATATTCATGTTTTATATTTTCTTTAGTGATTTGTTTGTTTATTGTGAATACATCTTCCCTCATATGGAGACACCACCAAATAATAATGAAGATAAGATGTGTTTGTGAAACACTGATGTCCAAGTATGGAAGCCTATGGCGAAGGTTGAAGTTTCTCAAATATATGTCAAAATCAAAGGTCAAGGTCAAAGGGTTCAAATTGTTAGTATCAGAAGAAAGTCTTCTCACAAGGAATGCACATGTGAAATAAAGAAATCCCTAGTAATTCCTGTTCAAAAGTTAATTGCCATTAGGTTAATTTTTTTGTTTAAGTGGTTCAAACTCTAAGGTCAAGGTCAAACATATTTATACCTGTTGACAGTTCACAATGAATACAATATGCCATGATAAGTATGAAAGCCCTAGCACCTACTGATCAAAATTTAGGCAGAGTTTATAGTTTGGTATTTTTCTTGTAAAAATGTGTATCCCATGTCAAGCGATCAGAGGTAAAAATTAATGGTACCCAAATAAAAGGTCTTATTAAATTGTCACAAGAAATAAACCTATAAAATGTGGAAGCTATTTGTATAGCCCATCCCACTTAAAACTTATGGGCAAGCTAGCTAGGATTTAATTTCTGCAGACTTATAGACAGACATACTATAAACACAAGAACAAAATATGTATAATAATTAGTCAAATGGAAAAAAATATACTATTTAACTGGAATAACAAAATACATTGTTATTTCAGGGACAGGAAGTGGGTAAGAAGATTGGAATCCCCCCATCCCCCCATCTGGCATTTGCTTTGTTATTTAAACAAGACTATATACTGTAGCAAGTAAAAAATGACTCTTGACATCCTCTCCCTATAAACTTAGAAAACATTGACCTCACTATCATTGTTTTTTATTTGTTTATTTGTTTTCATTTTTTTTTCTCCTGCTTGTCACGAAATTCTGGGCTGGAATTTTTTGACTGAGATGTGAACCCCCCTCCCTACTCCCGAAAAAAAATTCTGGATCCGCACCAGTATTGGCAGTAACTGAATGTCACATCGACAACGGGAGATAACTTCACAATATGAAATTCGTCTAGTGTGGCATGCGATGATCTTTCAACCTTTTTAAACTTTAACCTAATAGTTTGGGTGTATTTTACCCCCCACTATACTAAAACTTCTACTTACCGACTCCCTGTGTCTCAACTTCATGAAATATAAATCCAATTATAACTCAAAATGAATTAATCCAATGCACACCAGACTGCAGCCATGTGCCATTTTGGCGAACCTTTATGGAACGCCGTCACTGCCTTATAGCAGAACACAACAACTGCATTGCGTCAAACTTCCATTACATTATGTCAACTCTTTATGACATTAACCCACATTACTATTGCATTGCGTCAACAGTCCATTACATTATGTCAACTCTTTATGACATTAACCCACATTACTATTGCATTGCGTCAACAGTCCATTACATTATGTCAACTCTTTATGACATTAACCCACATTACTATTGCATTGTGTCAACCTTCTATTACATTATGTCAACTCTTCATGACATTAACCCACACTACTATTGCATTGTCTCAACTTTCCATTACATTATGTCAACTCTTTATGACATTAACCCACACTACTATTGCATTGTCTCAACCTTCCATTACATAATGTCATCTCTTTGTGGCATTTATTAACACTACTATTGCATTATCTCAACTTTCCTTTACATTAGGTCAACTCTTTATGACATTTACACACATTACTATTACATTGCGACAACTTTCTTATACATTATGTTAACTTTTTTATGACATTTACTAACACATCAATTATATTGCGTCAATCTTTCATTGCATTATATCAGCTCTTTGTGACATTATGTCAAAAGATTTTTACGTGGTGTTAAGATACATTTATATATTTTCAACTCGGTATTACATTATGTGCACTCTCTACTATTTGGAGTAAGTAGTTCATTACCTGATGTGAATTTATTTTAATTTGATATCAAATCGCTATAATATGATGTCAGAATTTCATTACATGATGTCAAAAAATTGTCACATGTGGTCAATTCTTTTACTACATTATGTCATAAATATGCTACATGACGACGTGAATCAATTTCATGATGTGAATTTGCCCTTACTTTTTGACAAATCGATATTACGTTATGTCATTGTGTCTTTACATAGTGTCAAAAATGCTCAGCCTCTTGTCAGCATACATGTATCTTAGGCTATTTCATATTGATCAGATGTGGAAAGCTCATGTTATACTGTGCGCACTCTTCTACATTATGTCGATTCACTATTACGTTATGCGAACACGGGTATCCTCGGTCTTTATCTGAGCATTACGTAATCCCCCAGTCGGCTATTTCCGTGAACGATAAATAACGGAAAATGACAGAGTAGTTACGAATGCAGATTTCCCGCGTTCGGCAAGTAGAACCGCTGAAATGGCGGGAGAGAGGACGGTCGTTGAAGACATCCTGAGCGAATTAGGTATGACAGCTCTGCATGACAACTTTAAAAGACAAAAAATAGACAATTTGGAAACCTGCAAGGCTTTAACGGATTCTGAATTAAAGTCACTCGGTCTCCAAACGATTGGAGACCGAGTACTCTTTCGGGAAAGGGTAAACGTCTCGACGAGGAGAAGCACAGAACCGAGAAGCACAGGTATGACATATGATATTGAGATTTTTTTTTCATTTTCTTATATAGCTCAGCTGAGCCGAAGTGAGCTTTTTTGATAATATTTTGTCCGTCCGACTATCCGTCTAGCTCAAGCTTTGTCCGTCCGTTGGCGTTTGTAAACTTTTCACATTTTTGACTTCTCAAGAAGCACTGGGCCAAACTTAATACAAAGCATCCTTGGATAAAGGGGAGTTTGAATTGTTAAATAAGGGACCAAGTCCCTTCATAAGGGGAGATACTCTTTTAAAGACAGAAATAGGGTATTGGGCCAGAAAAGATTAAACTTATGCATGTTATGTTGAAGCATCCTAAGCCTAGGGTATTGATTCTAAATTGTTCAAATCATGACCACTTGGGGCAGGGCAGAGCTACAAGTTGGAATCCAAGTTTTACTTTGAAATATATAGTAAAATTTTAAAAATCTTCTTCTCGGGAACTACTTGGCCAGAAAAGCTGAAACTAATGTGAAAGGACTTGGGGGTAGTGTAGTTTTAATTTTTTTCAAATTATGACTTATGGGGTAGGGGGTAAGAATAGGTATTACAAAGGGGAAATTTGGCCAAGAACAGCCATTCCACCTCCCCTCTTTTTTGGCAACTAACCTATGGATGTTCTTTTTATGAAAACGATGACACACCGTCCAAGTAAAGGGAGATATACTCAGGCCGGCAGTTTTTTAATAACAATGTTAACATTCTTAATATGAAAGTTTGGCTTTCTAGAAAACCTGAAATTTCGTCTCCTGCTTCAGTAATGTCACAGGATAAACAGTGATAAAGGGGTTGCATGGGACCACTCACCCTATTGGCCTAATGGGATATTATAGCCTGTTTGGGTTGGTATATCAGTTTAACAAGTGCAAAAAATGAGGAGAAAAAATACTTTGGTACATCATAAGCGATCTACGTTATAAACACATTCAATTTATACCGTTGAGTTTTGAAAAAAAAAAAACCATTATGGGTTTCAAACTTTAGTTAAATACATTACTATTTGTGATAAATAAGTCACAAATGTTAATATAAGTAATAAGGTATCATTTTTTGAGTTTTATTGGGATGTAAAACGGGTTGGCACATGATCAAATCTTCTATAAAGCCCTTCGGGCTTTATGAGATTTGAATAGGTGACCAACCCGTTTTACATCCCAATAAAACTAAAAAATTGATACCTTATTTCTTAAATAAAGTTTTTCATAGGCGTACTATACATGAATAAGCTCCACTCTTGGTATAAACTACTAATTAACTAGTGCTAATTGTAACGGGGACCGTTACAGATGTTCCCCAAACGCTCCCCAACTCCCTTTTGGTGCCATATTCCCTGTAATCTCTATTAAATAAGAAATACTTTATGGAATTAAGACTTAATCAAGGTCTTCCCAGAAAAATACAAAATATATTTAAAAATAGGCATTGCATGCGTGCTCATGTGCGTAACGACCATATTATCTTGTCTACACTAAAATTTTAATATACTTAATATCAAAGCATTTAATCCAAAAGTATTAAAAAATACAGTCATTCGAGTGTATTTTTAATTTTACTCATTTCACGTGCACGCACGTGCAAGCACGTGCATAATGACTACACCTTCTTGTAGGAGTCCCTTATATTTATCTATGTTCTAAATCCCATCCTGTTTGGTTGAAAAACAAGGGAGTTATAGCCATTTGAAGTTTCAGCCAATCAGATTGCAGCACACATGCATTTACGTGATTTCATAATTTTTTATCTTTATTGTATTGAAGAATATCTAAATGAATGACTATATTTTAAAATTCCAAACATTTCGTCAAAAAAAAAAGGAGATATAGCCATATAAATTTTCAGCCAATCAGATTGCAGCACATGTGCATGCGCGTGATTTCATGAATGTTTTTCTATATTATATTTTAGGATATCCTAATGCATGACTATGTTTTAAATTTCAAAGCATTTCGTCAGAAAACAAAGGAGATATAGCCATTTAAAGTTTCAGCCAATCAGATCGCAGCATGCGGGCATGCGCATGCTTTCATGAAAATTCTTATATATCATGCTGAAGATCTTCATAATGTGGGACTATGTTCAAAATTTCAAAAGATTATGACAAGAATCAAGAAAGATATTGAGACTTTAGTTTCAGCCAATCAGAGCGAAGCGCACGTGCATGCGCGTGAGATCTTGCACTTTTGACCATGCCATCTTGTCTATACTACTAATGTATCCTTACATTATGAGTTTCAAAACATTTCATTAAAAAATAGAAAAGTTACTGCAAGATACATTATATTGGTCATTTCACGTGTTGCACGTGCGCGCTCTTGCAAGCACGTGCTCGCAAAATGACCTTCGTTCGGCAAATCTACATAACATGTCTACTGACCCTAAAAACATTTTACCTTAGTCGGATGTGTAGTTTACAAGATCACTCGTGGACAAAATTTTCCCAGGAAGAAGAAAAATAATAATAACTAGAGCAAAGCTCGTTGCAAAGCAACGAGTAGGTCTTCCGTTCGGTTTTGACCGGAAGTGACGGAACAAAAGAAAGCAATGAGCTAAGTAGTCTCCAGTGACTTTATAATTTCAATTTTGCATCAAAACCTTCAAAATAAGCCATTTTTTTGCAACTTCCGGTTTGACCGGAAGTGACGACGACGCACGGAAAAATTACTTTTTATGCTTCCAGAGACATATGTAACCCAAAAACTTGTCAAGAACGGCAAAAAAATGTGTTTTTCGACTACTTCCGGTTTGACCGGAAGTGACGACGCCGGACGTATTTTGACGACGCCAGTAGATTAAGCTTGTCATTTTGAACAACTTTGCTTCTTTCACGTATTACAAATTCTGAATACTTTTGGAGATATAAAGGAAAAACGTTCGGCCCCTCTCGGCCCCCGAATTAAGGGGCCAGCCCTTTCTTCGAGGTATCATTTGAAAGATCTCCGAATTCTATACTTTTTTTGTTCTACATGTTTTAACAAAATATTTCTAGGTAAAAAGTTATCGTAGAAAAAGTGTCAAAAATTTTGAAATTCTTGATAGGACTATTTTTGGGCCATAGCGAGCGTCGGCGCTTCGTACTTCCGGTGGTTGTGATATACGAAATTCACTTCTCCAAAGGTTGCTCTAGCATCACTGAAAATGTCATGCTTCTGCGTTGAGTGGTTTTTCAGAAAACTGCCGGACAAAGTGACCCTCTGAAAATCCCTAAAACGCGGAAAACTCAAAACCGGAAGTGACGTCATCAAGGCCAAAAAAAAATAGTTCTAGTTTTTTTCATGCTCTATCAGTCCTGAAAGTTTCATGAAAATCGAGCGAGCCGTTTTCGAGAACTCGCGTGCACAAAATCGGTAAGAAAAAAAACAATAATAATAATAATAATAATAATAATAGTGGAAAAGAAACCTAAGAATAACAGTAAGGTCTTCCGCTGAAGACGGAAGACCTTAACTAGAGCAAAGCTCGTTGCAAAGCAACGAGTAGGTCTTCCGTCCGGTTTTAACCGGAAGTTCCGGAAGTGACATCAACACAAGAAAGCAATGAGCTAAGTTGTCTCCAGTGACTTTATAATTTCAATTTGCATCAAAATCTTCAAAATAAGCTATTTTTGGCTACTTCCGGTTTGACCGGAAGTGACGACAACAGACGGAAAATTAATTTTTATGCTACTGGAGACATATATTATCCAAAAACTTGTCTAGAACGGCAAAAATACGTGTTTTCCGACTACTTCCGGTTTGGCCGGAAGTGACGACGCCGGACGTATTTTGACGACCCCGTTAGATAAAACTTGACATTTTGAACAACTTTGCTTCATTGATGTATTGCAAATTCTCAATACTTTTTGAGATATAAAGAAAAAACTTTCGGCCCCTCTAGGCCCTTAATTTTAGGGGCCAGTCCTTTTTTCGAGATATCATTTGAAAGATCTTAGAATTCTACACTTCTTTTGTTCTATATGTTTAATCAAATTATTTCCAGGTAAAAAGATATCGTAGAAAAGGTGTTAAAATTATGAAATTCGCAATATGTCATTTTTCGAGTCATAGCGAGCGCCGACGTGCGGCACTTCCTATAAAAATGAAATACCTTACGCATATCTATAGACTTAGGACTATCATGCCTGAAAGTTTCATGATTCTACCTAGAACCATTTCTTAGAAAGTCTGCGGACAACCTGACCCTTCAAAAATCATAAAATTGACAATATCTCCGAACCGGAAGTGACGTCATCCAATCCAAAAAATATGTATCAGGTTCAAGTAATGTTACATAAGTCCTAAAAGTTTCATGGAAATCCATCGAGCCGTTTTCGAGAAATCGCGTGCACAAAATCGGTAAGAAAAAAAAGAATAATAATATAGAAGAAAAAAAGTGAAAAAGAAACCGAAGAATAACAAGAAGGTCTTCCGCTGAAGACGGAAGACCTTAATAATAAGAAACAGAGTAAAAACAATATGTTCCCCAACTTCGTTTGGGGAACATAATAAAGACAAAAATTGACAATGAAACACTTTCAATACAGTATCCTGAAAATACTGAAAAAAAAATTACAACATGGCTAAAAAAAAAAGTTTGGGTCGGGTGCATTTTCAGTGGGTCAGTAGGCACCTGCAAACAGATAATATTTTAGTTTAGGCCTTATTATGTTCCCCAAACGAAGTTTGGGAACATATTGTTTTTACTTTTTCTGAATTTTTTCTTTGTTCTCTGGTACTTTTTTGTCCGCGAGTGTTCTCGTAAACTACTCATCCGATCTAGGTGAAACCTTTTAAGGGTCACTAGGTATGTTATGTAGATGTGCGGAACGAAGGTCATTTTGCGCGCACGTGCGTGCATGTGCGCGCACGTGTAACACGTGAAATTACCAATATAATAGATTTAGCCGTAACTTTTTAAATATTGGATGAAATGCTTTGAAACTCATAATATAAGGATATAATAGTAGTATAGACATGATGACATGGTCAAAATAACAAGATCTCACGCGCATGCAGGTGCCCTTCGCTGCGATTGGCTGAAACTAAAAGTCTAAATATCTATTTTGTTTTCTGACAAAATCCTTTGAAATTTTGAACATAGTCTTACATTATGAAGATCTACAGCATGATATATAAGAATAATCATGAACGCACGCACAGGCACGTGTGCTGCAATCTGATTGGCTAAAACTTTAAATGCCTACAACTTTCTTGGTTCTCAATAATACAGGGTGAAATTTCAAATATGAATAGATATAATGATTGCCTACACTATACTACTATCAAAAGTAAATGCATGGACGTGCATGCACATGCGACCGCACACAATGTATTAAAAGACAGTATACTTGAGTGTTTGATGTTCATGCAGAATTAAGAACTTCTAAATGTCAAGACATGTAACATACTGAAGCATGCAGATCTTTTTACCCTTGACCTTGAAACTTAGGTCAAGGTCACTGGTAACCTGAATAAAATGTTGATATTAGCTATTTACCAAAATCACCTTGACCTATGAACTTGAAATCGACCTTAACCTTTGTCCTTGACCCAAGGGTAAAAAGAAACATGAAGTACATGTACATGTATCTAGAAACACCTTTCAGAGTTTATTTCGGTTGACAGGTTAGAAGTTAAAGAGGTGGTGGTTTTTAATGACCTTGACCTTTCATCCAAATGTCACAATCAATCTTAAGTTCTTGGAATAAGATACAAGATTCAACTCGAACGTTAAATAGGTTAAGAATAAAAATAACCCCCACCCCCCCCCCCACCCCCGCGCACAAACACACAAACAAATCAAATTAATGGCAACGTAGAGAATCACTGTTAAACTCAAATAACACCTCGGACCCACATAAAATTTCAGGAAAACTGCAGAAAAGAGCTCGAGGAAAGTGTATTAAAATATTTCATTTGAGTTTCCAAAGTATATAGAAATTATTAATTTATACAGAAAAAATTACAAATCCTGTCGTGTTTAAAATTAAAGTGCAGATGACCAAAGTTGGCATATAAGCCTTTTATAGCCTATTTATTCAGATGTCGTTAATAGCATTCAATTCTACTGATTTGAAATAATATTTTAATACCAAGCATCCTTTGTTTAATTTACCTTTGAAATTTATTTGAATTTTTTTCAGAATTACGCAATCCCCAGAAATAGCGATTTTCGGTATATTAAAAATCAATATACATGTACGCTCCTTCGTAAAATAATCAGATATTTGCATTCATGAAAAAATATTAATAAGAAGGTGTTAAACAATATAGGTCACATTAGCTGACACGAATGTCTTTTTAAACATCTCTTGTAAAACCCAGAGAGTAGCCCCCTATGCATTGGAAAAAATGAATAGTTCCGGTCAAAAAACCTGTATATATTTATTTACAAAGTATATAAAATTTACCAGGCACAGGTATCAGAGTTGTCAAAATGGCCTGAGAGGAAATATTTAAAAAATTCTGAACAGAAAGGAAAATCCCTTTTCCATGTATGGAACTACTATTGAATATAACCAACCCCGAGCCCGATCTTAAAAACATGGTAGTAGAAAATTAGAATTTTGCTGTTTTATTAATTTTTTTGCTTTTAACTTCTTTTCTTGAAGCCAAATGATATGAAAACACTCAAGAAGGTGAAAAGGCTTCATATTGTTTTGATTGGTTAGGTATTGGCGTGATACCCTTAGTCGACTTTAACCCTGCCTTGTGTTCGGAATAAAACCAACTTTGAGCCCGACGTTAAAATAAGTAGAGAAGTAAAATGTGAATCGATATATTAAAAATATGACATATGCTTGAAAAATGGTATATTTATATATGTATTTTTTTCTTTGATTCGCGGGATAGAAAGATATGTTAATCGCTTAATCAACATGCCATAATCATCTATCATATGCATGTACTTGTACGTGTGCGAGCATGCAAAACGTTAAACAATGTATCGTTGATAGTTGATATCATTGTAACTTTTATATTCTTAAATGAAATCCTGGGATACTTAGCATATTTATAAAAGGTCTTAGAGGAATAAGGCACGATAAGGGACATGGGGAGCGTTTGGGGAACATCTGTAACGGTCCCCGTTACAATTACCACTAGTTTAACTCTTATATTTGATACTTTATTTACCTTTTAACGGTCCGAAACAGTCTTGAATATAATTTTGTCCGTAACCACAATTAACAGCCATTTGTTAGCGTTTAGAGGTAATTGAATTATTAGGAATTGAAGTTTAATGTATGATTAAGTATTAAAAAACCATTTAAAAAATAATTTCAAAGCTGGGGACAGTATAAAATACAAGAAAAATACCCGTAGTGAGCGACAAAAAAAATGTCGTAAATCAAAGCTTTTTATAAGGCTTTTTTTATCTGTAGCTTTGTGCTTTATCTGTCCAAATTTTCTGAAGCAGAGAGCTACAGCTCTGTAGCTTTGAATTTTTATGAGGTTGGAATTATTCATTAAAAGAAACCTTCATTTTACTCTCGTAAGTTGGTTAAACTGTAGCCTTGCTCAGTATTTCAACAAGCAAGTTTCGAGATTATCTCCCTTGGTTTGTTCTTTCGTTGAGGAGGGGAGTTTCGTTGCTGCATAAACAGACATGTAGGACAGATATTTACATATTGGGTACATTGCATCACCGATATACTGGTTTATCATAACTACATGACTTTCAGGATACACTCTTTAACTCGAGAATAACCGAACTATTGTAAAGGCGTCATTTTTTAAAGCAAAATCAGATGTGTCTTTGAAACACTATGGGCTCGGTGACAACAAAGTTGTGAAAAATTAAAAAGAAGGTATTTTTATCATATAGGTCACAGTCAAGGTCACAAGGTCATTGACCTTGGTGTCATTTGAAAGAGATTTATTAGTGGAGTATGCATACCAAATATGAAGTCTAAATCTCTCGTGGTTCAAAAGTTATGGTGAAGGTTTAATTTGAAGACAAAAAAGCTATTTAAGCTTATAGGTCACAGTTAAGGTCACAAGGTCATTGACATTGGTATCATTGGAAAGAGCATAATTAGTAGAATATGTATACCATATATGAAGTCTCTAACTTTAATTGTTCAAAAGGTATGGCGAAGGTTAAAGTTTGTAGAAAAAGGTTAATTTTAGCATATAGGTCACAGTCGAGGTCACAAGGTCATTGTGCTTGGTGTCATTTTAAAAAGCTTTAATAGTGGAGTATACTTACCAAATGTGAAGTCTTTATCTTTAATTGTTCAAAAGTTACAGCGAAGGTTAAAGTTTGCAGACAAATAGACAAACAGACAGACAGACAGGACAAAAACACTATATGCCCGCTGAGCTATCAATCCGGGCACATAAAAAATTGTTACAAAAAACAAATATCAGTGGATGTGAGATTATCAGACGAGGGAAGAGATAATGGACCTCTAGCTAATAAAAACGGTACACGCATGCATATATAATGGGTCATTTTCAAAAAAAGTCCACTTTTTTGTCTTTTGATCAGAAAAATAGGAAAAAAAATTTTTAGAGTGAAAGTTTTTTTCCCGTTGGTTAATATACATGGTCATACAGCTTATAAGTTATTTTATGATCATCTCCCAGGTGTTTTATAAAAAATATTCTATGCATTCCGAGTAAAATTTAACAGTAAAACCATGTCACATTAACAAAAATTTTATAACGTGCTTATTTAAATGATAGGGAAAATATTACCATGTAAAGATATTTACAAATTTTGCACCTCATATTAATTGAATTTATTTACAGATTAATTTAATATGATTGTTTTACTTATGCCGCCCACTAAATACTAGTACTGTGCATTTAACATTCAGGAAGTGGCATGTCCCTCCAGTTGATGTCATTCCTGTTACCAAAAAGAAAATGTTAAAATAAAAGTTATCTCACTTTCCTAGGAACTGTTTTCATGATCCACAATATATCATCATTTTCTGTTGTCTCAAGTTTATGAGCGCCATGATTTGAAAGTGATTAAATAAAGGGTTCAAAGGCCAATACGTTTGTCTTATTGGTAGAGTATAATTAAAATACGTCCTATCTGTTACCTTTTTAATATGCAAGTACTCTTTAAATTGTTTATTCTGCTAAAACAATTAGATTAATCAAGCTACAAAGAAATTGTTTCAATGTCTCGATGATGCAAAAAGAGTACGTTATACTAAATAACGGGTGATTTATATGAGAAACGTCCATCCTGTTACTGTCATTTCTGTTACCATTAATATGGTAACAGTAAGGAAAACTGGACTTCATATCTTGAGTTTTAACAATAAAAACAATTACTTTTATTTTTTTAAGTAATATAAGTTTAATAACACATGTTAAAAATCTTCGTAAATCATACTGAAATATGTTAGTGCTTCAAATAGTGCCATTACTACTTAAACATGCACTCTTGTAACAGAATGGACAGAAATTGTAACAGGACGGACAAATTATCCTGGTATTTATATACCGATTTAAGTTTTATCATTTGTTTTTCTTAAAATTATGAAAAATTCTTAGTTTTGCAACAGCATAGAGTACTTTTAATAAACAAAAATTGAAGTGATAAATATTTTAATAGCACTTTACAATTAAATTTCATAACAGGGTGGACATAAATGTCTTTTATTGTCTCGAATTTGCCAGATTTGACAAAATCATGTTTTTATTCTACATTTATTTCTCTTTTCCTAACCAATAAAGTTAAAAAAAAGTCAGTTTTTATTTCAAATGTAGATTTCATTGTCCATCCTGTTACACTGTTTTGTCCATCCTGTTACTGTTTTGTCCTTCCTGTTACCCGAGTCCTTACTGTTACCGGTATATTTTCCTAGTTTAAATTGCTTTGGCAGAGCACCTGTTTAAATAACTTTCTGTAACTGTTTATTCTAATCACAAAAATAATGTACAAGAATGTTTTTTTCAACTATAGCATATAAATATTCAGCAATAAGGCTTTTCATGAAGAAAAACCCATAGATTTTGCTTCTGTTTGGTATATGGTAGTTTGACATGCTTTTAAACGCTCATATATTAGATGAATGTCAAACATCTTGGCATTCAATGATATTTTTTTCATTTTTTGACGATATACAAAAGATTATTAGATAAGAATTTTTAAATAGAGTTTTACAGCTCTTTTTATGAAAGTAACAGGAAGGACATTAAAATTTAAATGACTAAGATAAAATGTCAATATTTTTTTAAAGAAACATTTTCTTTTATGCAATGCAGTGGATTTTAGGAGTTTATTACTATATTATTAAAATAAAGTTGAAAAAATCATAGTAAAACCACTTTCATTTTTCAAAAATATGTCATTTAAAAAATAGACATTTTTTGAAAATGACCCATTATGATCACTGCATGTCGGCAATCTAATTAAATGGCACATTGATTCTTTTCCTTGTTATAACTTCAAAAAACCCACTAATTTTTTAGAAAATATATGTACAATCAAGAAAATGTGTAATTAATTGTTATGTTTCAGGAAGTGTACCTGTGAAATTTGGGTTAACTCTCAGTTTACAAGTTTGGAATAAATGGACATTGAAACTACATACTAAATATTTGTCAATGAACAGTTAACGAAAGAAATGAACAATTATTGATTTCAGGGGGCTCTCTACACCTATAAAGTATAACTGATTTTTGTTGCATGAATTTGTGCCTAATAATAGGCCCCATATCCGATAAAATAAGGTTCCAAAGTTATTCAATTTATTTTTTAGAAATATTTGAAATATTTCATTTATTTTGTTAAAATCCCTTCTATCTATATTTTTAAGAGCCCGGTGCTTCAAATTTCTATTCAAAGTTTAGTGTTATAAAATATTGAAATAATAACCAACAAAGATAAAAATAAAATCAACATAATTTTTATTCAAATTTACAAAATTAGACAAAAAAAAACTAAAACAGCATTTTCTTGAGAATAGCTGGTTGGATCCTCTTCAATATCTGAAAAGATATATAATATCAAAGTGTAAAAACAATGAAAAAAAGAAATTGAAAAAAATTGAAAAACTGTCAAAAATTTATAAACATCACAAAAATTCAGGTGTGAGAGATCCGCTTTAAGAGTGGACTCAAATATCTTGGTACTGTTTTTTTTTTATATAAATAAACTTCAAATTAACTCTACTTGCACAAGTATTAAACAAATGTAACGCAAGGGCAATTGAAAGAAGTTCGTATTGTACATGCATTGTTTTTCAATGAGTTTATAAACCTGGTATTGAGAAAGGTAGATTTACTTACCGTTTTTATCCAACTTGCATGTGTTATCCGGTGCTATATATAACAAAACAAGCTAGGATGGTAAATGGCCAAAAGCGGTAAAAGAAATTCCTATAACCAAATGAACACTTCGTCTAAAACCTGCACGTTTCCATACTTGTAATCAGCTGACAATCAATGGTGATCAAACGTTTCGGTAATGCGAAATTTCACCGGGTATAACCATTCATTCGGGTGTATACAAATAGAGGACAGAGTATCCTCTAGTCGATGGGAAGATAATACATATGTCTTATATTATCAAATTTGCATTTTTGGGGGGATAGGCCTATATTTTGCTGAAAAGCATATATGCTTATTGAAGAAATGAAGTTATGAGTGTATGGCGTTTTGACACGTAATGATGAATTAGCATATGGACAAGGCATGTTTTATATCACTTTTTTTCTTATCTAAAAATCTCATTCTAATAAGTTTGTAAATGTATTATCTTATAATTAAATAAGTAAAATTGAATACATTGACAAACAATTCATTTTTAAAGAAAGGATACGTATTGGGCAAAACACTGTATTCATTGATGTGATATAATGTACATTCCATCCACAATATCACATGTTGTGTTATACTCAGTGATTTATCGGTGTTAAGTGAATTTGAATCTGATCATTTGGGATCAAAATGGCGTTTTTACGGAAGTACGCCATGTTGTGACGTTGTAGAGGGCCCCCTTAATTTCACTGTATTAATTTAATAATTAGTATAATGTAATGACAAAGTGGTGAATTTTGTATGTTTTATATGGGTACTATATTATGAATTTAATAGATAATTTTAATGGTCAAAACCTGCTAACTTATTGATTGTGATGTAAAAAGTATCTCATTAATAAGTCATCATAACAACTTTTGTCTATATAAACCAGCTGTTTTTTGTGTAGACTTCAGTCGCCTGTGAGGAGCGACTCGGAGCACACAGCCTTATAATCCTGGTAAGGATAAAGTGACTGCATGGAATCGGCTGTGGGGAGTGTCTCCGTATACTTCGGTTATAAGACAGTGTAGCTGACGAACTGAAGCTCTCCGAAAAAAAATTGATAGACTGGAGAGCTACAGTCCCGTACAAAACAGTAGCATTTCTGTAGCATTTTATTAGACACGAGTACATTTCCAGAGCATTTCAGACTAATACATTATATATTAAAAAGGCAGGTTTGGAAACATGATTTTTTATCTTTTTCAGTAATGCAGCTATTTCGACCAATAAGAGGGGGTCCACGTCCACGTCAGAAGAAGGAATCTGTTAGAACATGGACAGGTCATTTCTTTTGCATTGCTGATAGGTTTGCAACCAAACCACCTAAAACGTCGGAAAAACTCAGATGGCTCTTCAGAATGCTGGACTTGGTTTGAAAAAAATTCAGTTTCAAGAGACTGACACAGAGGAAGCTTTGTTTGCCAATTTAACAAGTAGTAATGGCTTTCCACAGTTGAAAGATGTTGGAGGTTTTGAACTTTTACACTGTCAGAGCAATTGCCGTGAATTACAACTAATAACATGTCCATGGTCTGTGGCATGCCTAAAAAAAGTTATAGGTACACAATCGAAAATTTACATCAGACCAATTCAGAGAAACCTGAAAGTTGTAACCATGTGTGAAGAAGGACCTACTTCATTGAAGGAGACATGCACAAAGTGCAGCAAACTATTCTCTATCACGGAATTACGAGAACACGTAAGTGAATGTTTTGAAGTGGAAGATGACGGTTTTCTGCCAGACCTGGGTGAGGATATTACAATCACTGAATTAGATGCAGCAGTTGTAAATGTGATATCTACGCCTTTAGTTGATCAGACTCTGATGCCAATTTCTTCTGATAATTCTTCTGCAGTTCCAGAACCAACAGAAAATCAAGACCTTAATTCTGTAGATCTCCCTAGACTGTTTGATAATGTACAAAGTTCAAGTACCAGCAATGACACGAATTGGACTCATCCTATTAGTCAGTCAATAGCAGAAATAGTTGACTCATTTGCACAGTATTGCTTGCAGAATGGAATCTTGGATCCCACAGAAATTTTGCGCTTATTCCAGAAAAAAATTGTTACTGGGCGTAAGTTAGACATAGAAGATGAATCAGCAGCCCTTGAAGGTGAAACTAACTTCATCCTTGTTGACAGAAACAGATTACTTGATTCTGCTATAGACGAAATTGAAGGCCTTGAGAATTTGAGAACATGCCTTGAAGTACAATTCTATGGAGAAGTAAGCTTAATACTCCTGGATTTAAAATTTTTTGTCCTATAATTGTCTTTATTACTAGGATTTTTAAAGCTTCAATCAAATATTTATAAAAGTTATACATTTATTGACTGGGTTTGAGGACAATATTCAATTTATCGGACCCAAGAACCAGACTATACTGTTTGCCAGAGGCCCATTGTGTGATTGGTCCAATTGCAATATCTAATCAACAGGTCATAATATATATGCTTCATAAATAATTCAGTGGTTTAATTGATAATTTTTTTAGGCATCAGTTGACCTTGGTGGACCCAGGAAAGAGTTTTTTGTTTTGGCCCTGAGGGAAATGAAGGAGAAATATTTTGAACCAGTTAAGGAATGGTCGCATGACTATGAAACTATAGGAAAGATAATGGGTAGGTATATATATCTTGTATCTCTTATTTTAGAAAGGATTATATTATGAGAAAGAAAGTAAGCAGGGAAGGTTTTTTGAAAAGTAGCTGTACTGATACCAAGGTCAGTTAGACTGAGATACTGTTAAAGATGATGAATTAATCTGTTTATTAGTGAGATTTGCAAGGCAATACACATGTATATGGAGTGAATGTGCAGTTAAATTATATCAGTTCACATTTTATAAATTACATGATTTAATGCTTAGTGCTATATTACATAACAATGGAACAAACAGACTATGAACATTAAAGGCACCCTTTGTTCCCAAAATACCAACCAGTAAAACAAAGTTATAGGCCTAGTGAATATGTTTGATATGAATTGATGCTAATAAAATGAAGTGATTTTCATTTCTTGTTATGCCCCCGTAAACAAAGTTTGGGGGTATATAGTTTTTGTCGTGTCCGTCGGTCTGCCTGTCTTTCTATCTGTCTGTCTCTCTGTTTGTCTGTTTATCTGCAACACTTTAACCTTGCCCATAACTTCTTTTGATTTAGTGAATTTCTGACTTTCATATTTCACATGTGTATTCCTTGTGAGAAGACCTTTCTTTGGGTACCACCAAATTTGACCTTTTGACCTTGACCTTGGAGTTTGACCCACTTTTACTTGAAAATTTAAACTTTTACTTTGGCAATATCTTTTGAACAGTTTATACCAGTACATTTATACTTCACATATGTAATCTTTGTTGAAAGATCTTTCATTGGATACCAATAACCTTGACCCTTTGACCTTGTAGATTTCTTTACTTGTGAAAAAACTTTAACCTTGGCCATAACTTTTGAACGATAAAGGATAGGGCTTTCATACTTCATATATGTAATCTTTGTGAGAAGACCCTTTACTGGATACCAAGAACTTTGACCCTTTGACCTTGACCTTTGAGATTGACCTACTTAAAAAAAAATCAAATCTTGACCAAAACTTTTAAAGGGTTAGGGCTAGTGCTTTCATACTTTACATATTTCATCCTTGTGAGAAGACCTTTCATATCATAACAAGAACTTTGACCTTGATCTTGACAAGACTGGGCCAGGAAAAATGAAACTATAATCATCCCCAGGTAGTGTAGATTCAAATCATTCAAAATGGCCAATCAAATTTTTACGTAGGAATATATAAGACAAATCTTCAAAAATGTTCTTCTCAAGAACCACTGTGCCAGTTTGACCTACTTTTTGACCTAAAAGTTTTACTACTGGTCAGAGACCAAAAGAACTTGTGTGATAGTAATGCGTCCGGCGTCCGTCCTTCTGTCTGCCTAGCAATCCATCTGTCTGTAAACAGTTTTTCA
>NW_026918472.1:0-14530 GCF_032062105.1 Saccostrea cuccullata | reverse complement strand
TCGCTACCTGAGCAATTTGCCCACCCTACAAACTTGAACTACACTATCTGGGATTAATTTCACATGAATTTAATCTTTCCTGTCTCAATGGTTCTTGAGATGAAGATTTTAAAGATTTTTCCTATATATTCCAATGTAAAACTTTGATCTGCCATTTTGGCCCCACCCTACCCCCAGGGGTTATGATTTAAAGAAACTTGAATCTACACTTCCTGAGGATGATTCCACATGAGATTCATCTTTCCTTGCCCAGTGGTTCTTGAGAAGAAGATTTTTAAAGATTTTTCCTTTATATTCCTATGTAAAACTTTGATCTGCCATTTTGGCACCACCCTACCCCCGGGGGTCATGAATTTAACAAACTTGAATCTACACTACCTGAGGATGATTCCACATTAGTTTAATCTTTCCTGGCCCAGTGGTTCTTGAGAAGAAGATTTTTAAAGATTTTTCCTATATGTTCCTATGTAAAACTTTGATTGGCCATTTTTCCCCACCCTAGCCCCAGGGGTCATGATTTGAACAAACTTGAATCTATACTACCTGAGGATGATTCCACATGAGTTTTATCTTTCCTGGCCCAGTGGTTCTTGAGAAGAAGATTTTTAAAGATTTTTCCTATATACTCCTATGTAAAACTTTGATCGGCCATTTTGGCCCCACCCTACCCCCAGGGGTCATGATTTGAACGAATTTGAATTTACACTATCTGAGGATGATTCCACATGAGTTTCATCTTTCCTGGCCCAATGGTTCGTGAGAAAAGGATTTTTTAAAAATGCCATTAATTTTTCTCTAATTCATAATTATCTCCCCTTGGAAAAGGGTGTGGCCCTTCATTTGAACAAACTTGAATCCCCTTCACCCAAGGATACTTTGTAGCAAGTTTGGTTGAAATTGGCCCAGTGGTTCTTGAGAAGAAGATGAAAATGTAAAAAGTTTACAATGACGACAACGACCATGACAACGACAACGACGACAACAACGACGACAGACAACGGACAAATTTTGATCAGAAAAGCTCACTTGAGCCTTTGGCTCAGGTGAGCTAAAAAAGTGACATTTGGTTGAAATTAAAAAAAAATATATAATTTTGTCATTTTTCTATTTATGTAAATAAATAATAGTTTATCTTTTATTTGCATGGTACTCATTGACTTTTTTACTTGCATATGATGTATTAAGGTACAGGAGTACCTCCCTCTTTTTCAAAAGGGAGGGGAGTTTAGTGTGGTATGAGTGTGTGCAGGTATGTGTTAACTTGACACTGTGTGCAATGCGCAAGTGTGAGTTCGTTGTCGTTTGTTGTGCATGGTGGTGTGCAGATCTAGTCACTTGTATTGCAGGAGAGATTGCGTTACTATTAGGGATGTCAACGAATATTCGAATATTCGAATATTCATTCGATGAGTTGGTATTCGAATATAAAATTATGATTCGAATATTCGTATTTAAAGTATACAAGCATCAAAAAGAAAAAAAAAATCTGGTAAAAACTGAAGCTTTATCAGAAATTGAATCAAATTCTTATCGTTAACCAAAAAAGATTTTAATTAAAACAAAATTAAAAGACACTCCTCTTGGATTACCTTAAAGGTGTGAAGAGTGTGTTCATTAATTTAAAACAATTTAAATTATTCATTTGATCATTTAATTAGATGTATAACAGTGTCCAGTACTTAGAATTAGTTTGTGTTGTTGAAAAGAATTAGTTTGTGTTGTTGAAACGACACATTTTGAAAGTAACAAACATCCCTTATTTATGTATACATAATTTAAAATCATTATCAGGAAATTAATTAGCTAAAAGTAATTGCTTTTAGCCTTTTAATGTTTCTCCATTAGATAATTGTTCTGTGTGGTATAAATCTGTAGGGTTATCAGTGTACACTTTGGTAAGATGATTAATTAATCTGGAACTTAATTATTAAAAGAATCTTTTGAATTTTCGTGGGAAATTTTGTTTATTATATTTTGGATGTAAACTCTACATATATTCTGTAAAATATTTTAAGAATATAATTATAGTGCATTTACAAAACTCTACATGAAATTTTATTCCAAAATAATGATATAAAAGGTATATTGCTTGACAAGGGAGTGAAGATATATACATATTATAATGCAAGACGTATTTATTTTATCGAATATTCGAATATATTCGAATACTACTATCGAATATTCGAATATCAATTATTGACAATTTTGACATCCCTAGTTACTATTATAATATCGTAAGTCTTGTATGATTAATTAAGGAATGAAGCTTATTTCGACTTATATTATACGATATAACATATAAACTTGGGGCAGTTTACACTTTATAAACCGTGAAGCGGTTTATAAAAAAGCGTAAACTGTCCCAAGTTATGTTATATCGTATAACATAAGTTGAAATTAGCTTCATTCCTTATAATTTAATTTCAATGTAGACAATCAGACAATTTTTCCATTTTTTCCTTCGGAAAAGGGCTTCAAATATCGCAAATTTTAAAAGTTAACGTCAAGCGGAATAATACGTTTTTGGCGTCACTCATTGTGACGTAGGCAAGTTATGTTATACAAAATGGATAAATCCATTTAACCAATCAAATGACATGTTAAAACTGAAATTAAATTATTGCTGAATACAAATATAAACAATTACTATCATTGTCAGTTTATACATACAATACTTCAACATTCACTCAATCAGTATTTGGAGCACGTCGTTTATATATTTATTTGAACATCAATTAGATTATACATTACAGAGTCCAAATATTTTATAACCAAATTTTGTTTGTTTTGATTGTCTGTTGGAAATTTTCTTTGGTGAAATTGGGAAAACACATACTTTTTGCCATTATGAATGGAGCAAAAAACAGGCCCCTTCGACACCCTAAAAATGCCTGTCAGTAAAAATATTTGCATTATCAATACACAGTTGATTCAGGGCAAAGTTAACCCCACTTAGGATCTGATGTTCCAAACTTATGCAGAGTCTAAAAGCACAATACATTTTCAAACGACATTTCACTTTTTTGTTTTATAGATTAATTCACCTGTAGGTTTTAAGCTGTCCCTTTCCGCAGCTTAAAAATACTTTATCAACGTTTTATCAATACGTGCATCTGAATCCGACAAATGTTATTTCAATAATGTTAACTGTTTTCCCCAACCAACTCACCTGACCGTCCACAGATTTGCTGTTCGCGCCACATGTCAAAATTTAAAACTCACAATTTCGATCCCGATGCAAATAAATTACAAATGCATGCAAGAAACAAATAATAAATTTATGTATTAATCAATCCCCCAATTATAAATCAATTTTAGCAGTTAATCTACAATATGCTCTACCTCTGGGCAGGACAAAATATTTATGTCTCAAACCTGTCTTGTTATATAAGCGACATTGCTAGGTTACTGGAAGGGGGGGGGGGTCTGAGATAATTTTTTTTTTTTTTAGAAATAAATGCGTTTCAATTTTTCATGTATTCGGTTGCTTTTTATGGATTCTATTGCATTTTGAAAATGTGAAAAACCTCTTAACCGAAAGCCTTTTTTTATTTTAATGCATATTTGCAAGATTAAATGCGACGAATATATCCTGTCCTATTCATTCCCTTGTAACTACATTTCCCCTAAAATTGCAGACTATTTTGTGTCATTTGTGAAACTATCTACAGCTGTCTAAGGAGATCTGGAAGTTGTGTCGTTTGACCACTGACCAGGGGAAATACCCTTTGAAAATGGCGGGGATGTCAAAATATACAACCTTCCTCAGAGAAATTAAACAAATTCTTAAACATTCTTTTATTACAACAGCTTTAGAATATTTACCTCAATTTTTGATCATCTCTGGGCTCCTGTAATGCACTTTCGACTGAAAAATGTAATGAACTGATCTGAAAGTCTGCTGCGCAGTTACCTGTTACTGCTTCGTGAATTCAGTTGTGAATTATGTTCAAACATCATGCTCACGTGATTTAATTACGTATTCATCATTCATTACACTACTGCGGTCATTAAATCGTGAAATATAAACTAACGCTGCGAGTACACAATTTTTTTGTTACATGTATATTGTAAATTTCAACAGAAAATCTTGTGCGTGGGTATTTTAATAAACTTTTTAAAATTACAGTCATGAATTACATTTATACGCAACAGTTATGTTTATTCAAAATTATATACCGGTATAAACATACATTGTAGACGGTAAAATATTCATGAATATACTTTAATATATAGGGTATATCAATCTATAATTGCTTGCATGCTTATTTTGAGTGCAGAATACCAAGTCATAATTATATTATATTTCAAGATTAAAAGCATGGCCTAGACTCCCAATCATAGTAGGACTAGGACACAATAAATAGGCCAAGATTTTTCCTCAAATTCAATTTTTCTGAAACTTTGATATTTATACCCCCCGCTTGAAAAGCGGGAGGGTATATAGTAATCGTTAATTCCGTCCGTCCGTCCGTCCGTCTGTCTGTCCGTCCGTCCGTCCGTCTGTTACGCTTTGGGGTACCCATCTCTTATCCGCAACTCCTCTCATACCACTGAATGAAAATTGATGAAACTTTCACAGAATCTTTATTACATATTGCCATTGTGCACCTCCTATTTTACTTTTTGATCCGACACATATTTTGGGTTTCCCGGCCACAGGAAAACATGGACTTTTTCACCAGTTATAACCATATGGGAGGCGGGGGGTATCATTTAGTGAGCTCATCGCTCACAGTACCTCTAGTTCGTTCTAGGATACAAAATCTCTCTTTACATATGATATGAAAGAAATTCAACCACACATTTTTTGCCCACATAGTCTGAAATATGGCCTATCATTTAGAAAAAAAAGTATTTCTTAAAAAAACTAGAGGTACTGTGAGCGATGAGCTCACTAAATGATACCCCCCGCCTCCATATAGTTATAATGACAAAGTCCATGTTTTGCTGTGGCGGGGAAACCCAAAATATGTGTCGGATCAAAAAGTAAAATAGGAGGTGCACAATGGCAATATGTAATAAAGATTCTGTTAAAGTTTCATCAAATTTCATTCAGTGGTATGAGAGGAGTTGCGGATAAGAGATGGGTACCCCAGAGCGTGACAGACGGACGGACGGACGGACAAACCCAAATTAATATCCCCCACTTTTCAAGCGGGGGACAAAAATCCTCTTAACTCCTGGACATCAAGCAGTCAAACTGTTAGTATGATTGTAATCAGCATTGAGTCCTCTACCAAAATTGTAAAATTCATGGCCCCAGGGTCAGTGGTTCTAGTGCTAGATATCTTAAGATAAGACTAGAGGTACTGTGAGCAATGAGCTCACTAAATGATACCCCCCGCCTCCCATATCGTTATCACTGATGACAAAGTCCATGTTTTGCCGTGGCCGGGAAACCCAAAATATGTGTCTGATCAAAAAGTAAAATAGGAGGTGCACAATGGCAATATGTAATAAAGATTCTGTGAAAGTTTCATTAAATTTCACTCAGTGGTATAAGAGGAGTTGCGGATAAGAGATGGGTACCCTAAAGCGTAACAGACGGACGGACGGACGTACAGACGGACGGGATTAACGATTACTATATACCCTCCCGCTTTTCAAGCGGGGGGTATAATAGATTTATTAATACCAATTTGGGGCCCATCAGGGCATACAAGTAAAGGGAAAAGCTAGAAATTCAAAATTGATAGTGGCAACTAACAAATAGTTTATATAGAGAAAATGCATAAATAACCCAACCAAGTGCATAGTTAAGTTGAATATGGCTGCATGTTTCAAAACTGTGAATCTCATGGCCCCAGGGTTAGGAGTTCTAGGGGTTCTAGTGCTAGGGCGGGACTATATAGTTTATATAGTGAAAATGCATAAATTCTTTTAAATTCTTCTTCTCTGCTCATGGGCGTTAAATAAACTAATTAAGTGTATATAGTTATGTTGAATAAGGCTGCCTCTTCCAAAATTGAATTTCATGGCCCAAGGGTCAGGGGTTCTAGTACTAGGGCAGGGCTATATAGATTATATAGTGAAATGAATTATTTCTCTAAAAATCTTTTGTTTTTCTGCGCCTGGGTATTAAACCAATGAACTATGTACATAGTTATGAGAAGAAAGGATGCCTTTTTCAGTTTTTGAGATTTGTGAATTTCATGGCCCCTGTGTCAGGGCTTCTTGCGTTAGGGTGGGGCTAATGTTTATATAATGAAAATGCATGAATTCTTTGAAAATCTTTTCGTTTGCCCCTGGGTATTATGCCAATGATCTAAGTACATGTACATATCTATGATGAAGAAAGCTGCCTCTTTCAAACTGGTTAATTTCCGGGCTCCTGTGTCAGAGGTATTAAAAGGGGGAGGGTACATAGTCTGAAAATAAATTAATGCTTTGAAATCTGCACTTTGATATCAATCAACAATTTATGATGAAATAAAATCCATGATCAAATTTCCAAAATTTTGACCCCAGGGTCAGTGATTTCTTTCGGGTGAGGTACACAAGTGGTTATAGAGTGGAAATGCATTTTCTCTTTGTTACTCTGATCTACCTCTGGGTATTTTAGTAACCAAAGTAAGCATGTTAAGTCAGTGTATAAATGTAGCAATAAGTGACAATTAATTGTGAATGTATGTCGTTAATGATTTACACTAAAAAAAATAAAAATTCCGCTGGAAAAAAGCTCAGTACATTGCTCATAAAGGATGTTTCAAGACACGATTAGGCAATATCATAAATTTCATGAAAGAGTCAACTTACTACTATTTCAAATCACGTTATGAGAATGGCAGATTCATTCTAGAGTTATCTCCCTTAACAGATTTTTTTCATCCAAATAAATTTTCAAATATCAAAAAGAACAAAATTTCTTATTTTTAATACTAATAAATTACAACTAATTTTATAATATATAAAATAAACATTTTTCTTAATAAATAAGAAGGTATCTTTTTTTTAAAATCCAAAAATTTAAAATTGTAGTAAAACTCATTTAAAATTATTTGGATTTAATAAATTTAGAACAATCAAATTATATAGCTTGACATGACCAAATTATGGGTAATATGAGTGAAAAATTCAGTTTTTGTAACTGGGTAACATACCCAGCAAATCTATTATTAGAGAAGGAAACGGGGGAATGAAATGCAGTTGCTCATGGACATTACAGGCACGGGGGAACGGACCTTCCCCCCCCCCCCTACCGTGTTCTGTACTCCAAGGGTCCTTTGACTTTTTTAATTAAAACAATTTTCTATGACATATTCACAAAGTATTTCTACTAAAGAATACAATATTTAAGCTAAAACTAGCCTTTTCTAACAATCCGTACCCTCTGATACAAATAAGTAACGTCAAGTGCCTGTGGACTATACCAACAAATAAGTGGGTGGATGGACCCCCTCGAACGGCATATTCCCCCTCCCCCGCGTTCTACTGTTTTGCAATACTCAATTCAATCAATTTTTTTTCCTATTGGTTAGTTTTCTCTTTCCATATATAGGAAGGTAGTTGTACTTTTTAGAGTTACTTCCCATTACAAATTATTTTATTCAAAGTAATATTAAAATATTTTTCATTGATTCAACTTCGTTAAATAAAATGATAACAATTAATTGCCTACTTATTAAGTAAATAAAAAGATTACAAAAAATTTGAAATATTCTTCTTACTTGATTCTGTATTTGAATTTTAAGTAAAAATCATTAAAACTTATTTAAAACTGATTTATTCTGCCACTGGAGAAATCAGTATTATTAGTAAGCATCCTAAATAGTGTAGATTCATTCTTTGTGCGTGTGCCGGGGTAAGACCCAGGCATGAAATGTGAAATTGTTGGATAGGAGGTGGGTCGCAGCGTTCGGTGCAGCATGATGAAACTGCGCTCAAGCAATTAAAATAATTCATTAAGTTTCCTTTGTTGTTTAAACTTCAAGCTCAATATCAGAGTTACTCTTGAATTCTTGACTGCTCAAGAAATTTTATAAAGGTAGTAGTGGATGGATGACCCTGCCGTTCCAATCTATCCAATATACATATCTACTACCTCATACTCTTACATAGTAACTATATCAAATTATGAAAAACATATATTTAATGCATAACATGACATGTACATGTATATATAATTATATATGCACACAAAGTCCATCTGAATTTAGTAATTTTTGTTCCTTTGAAATATGACAAAGGATCAACATCTTGACACACCATCTAGTAAGCAATATATCAATTTATTCCCATTTAAAGTTTGTAAGAAATCTGGTAGCACCACCGCTAGAAAACCTGACTTTTAGAAAATAGCCTTGTAAAGTGACTTGCATTCCTCAAAATTCAAGTTAAATGAAAACAAAGTAAATGTTTAAGATCATTACAAGGTTTAATTTAAAATGAAACTGAGAAATCCATCACACTTTACCTTCTGACACAGGGGTACAAAAAAATCAATAAAGACTTGTTAAATGTTTATTTATTAAGTTTATCCTGATATTTTTACTTAATTCAGCCAAGGACAGCTTTGGACATTCCAGAGCCAAAGAAAGTTACAGATTTATCATTAACTTTAAACTGCATGCTTTTTGAGCTGTTTTTTCTGAGACAATTTCTTCTCTTGACTTCAATCTGAAAAAGAATAGTGTCAGTGTCAAACACATCCATTTAATAGAAATCATTTGATGCAATAAAAATGTCTTTAAGTTAAATTTCCAAAACATAGACTTATAAACTCATTGTAATGTGAAGAACTATAGATTTTTTTTCTTCTTTTTTCTTTGCTATTTCATTGTCAATTTAAGTTAGACACTGGCCAAAAAAAAAAAAAAAATGAAAGGAAAGAAAATTTAACTGAAGACTCTTAGGAAATTTAACAGTTACTCTAAGTTATCTGTGTGTGAATAGCTTTTATTGAGATATCTGGAGTTAAACCACAGAAACTGCATATTTATGCTTTTCATAATCTATTTATAGATTAGCTTCTTTGGTTTATACTGATTTTGCCAACCAAAATATTCCTCACTCTTGCAAAAGTCCTCATTTACAGACCAATTTAAGAGGTATTTGTAACAGGATTTTAGATGGGGTCACGTGACCCCGTCTATTAGTTTACTGTCAGAGGCCTCAAAACCGAAGCCATGGTGATAACACATGGAATTAAATCTATGCTATATGAAAGAGTGCAGAAATTGTTTTGATCAAAATATAAACATTCTATATCAAACTGAAGAAAGTGATATTAATTTTTTTTCTATTTAACTCAAACTAGTAAAGCATTTTGAACATTTAAAACTAAAAATATTAATTGTAAATCACACTAGTAAACAAAGTACTCTCCTGCGTATGCATCACCCATTGTTTACATCTGGAAAAGTATTAATTCGTACCTGGTGAAATTCGGACAGTTCAAAAAGGTTTCCAGACATAGCAATTATTAAAATTTCTACATCGACAAATTAAATCAAAAACCTTAATTTATATCATACACAGTTTTGATTTTAGTATGTTAATAAAAAATTTAGTTGTTTTTCAAACTCGTAAAAAAAATCACATTTGTGAAATCTAGCATGAAGATTATTTTGACCCCATCTTTGAGTACTGTCTCAGTACTTTGATTTTGCTTGTCATTCCACACTTCTAAACAGAAACAAGTCGGCAAATTGAATAATGAAGCACTAGCAAACACCCCTGGCCTCATCTCTATAATATAAACCCTACATCCTACACTCTCCATACAGATATTCTCCAAATTTGAACTTCTGTGTTCATGAAAATCAGCCCAGTTATATACTTTATTGTATGATCTTTCTTTGGTCTGTTTCAAAAGTGTGAGCATTTTAAAATATCTGTTTAATTGTTTTGCACCAAAAACATAATCTCTTTAATACCTTGCCATGTACATCTTTACAATATCCACTATCAAGACCAGATATATGAACATCTAGGTTGCTCATGTGCAAAAGTGTCTTCCAAACAAGCTTTGCTTCTTCATCTTCCTCCATACTGATAAACATAACTAGAGTACCCCTGCAATCTGACTTTGGGGATGAAATTAGCTGACATAGATACTGAATAAATGCACTGATCTCTTTAACTTGGTATCCAAGGCTGAGTAAAACATTCAAGCTATCAACAATCACAACTGGTGGCTCGCCCTGTTTATTCTGTAGTTCTGAATAGTTAGCTTTGATCATCTCATAGATTCCCTGCAAAGAATCTAAACTGTTCACACAATCATCAGTATGTATATCCAGAAATCGATTCCCAAAGGCCTTCATCACGTCACAGAACTTTAGGTTAGATGATTCAATTTTATGTGCTAAATTTATTCCAAGTTTTTGACAAACTGATTTGTGGTGACCGTAGGACTGTGTAAGTGATACAAAGCAAACATTTCTGTCAACATTGCTGCTGAGGAAAAACGAAAGGAAGTGATGGAGTAGAAATGTTCCATGATCAGCAGACTGACTCAGATAAAGTTATCACATCTCAATTGTCATCCTTTGAAATATCGAGCACATTGTTTACTTCATCCATGATTTTTTTTCTACTTTCACTTTTTCAATACAATATCGAACCCGAACTGATTGGATGTAAAGGACGCGACGCGCCTCTATTTAATTGCGATTGATCATCTTAAATATTTTCTTTTAACTTTGAATCAAAATTCTAAGAATAACTTTAATAAAAATCAATACTTTTGTTTTCTATTCAAGTTTAGTTCTTCTAATGCGAATCGTTCCACAGCTTTCCAACTGTACGATTGCGGTGAATAGCCTGATCTTTACTTCAAATTTTAAATGACAAAACGCAAGAATAGAAATTAATAATAAAATGAAAACAAAGGATTTAAAAATATAAAATCTGCATCAAAGTTTTTAAGCAATTTTATTTGTGCTAAATATACGAAATTATTTTTCTGAAAAAAAGTATATTTCATTTTTTGTTTTCTTAAAAAAAAAAATAATATGTGCATTGCGAGCGCGTACTTTGAAACGAAAAAGATATGGGTAAGGAAGAAATCTTTATTTTACCATAATGCAAGTGATTTAGACTATTTCAGAAGCATTCTTTTCACAAAGCTAACATTTGTTTTGCTGAAATTAATGTTATATGAAAAGGAGTTTGCTCAGCTCGCCTTCATGTAGGTGTTTTGTTTTTGTAAACAACTTTGTATCCGGATTGGCTCTACCAGAGACATAAATAAAATATTTATGTCTCTGGTTCTACCTATTCCGAATATATTGAAGTCAACTTAAGTAGCTTTATCGTTTTATTTTCATAAAAAGCATGAAAGTGCAGAAACATCATTCACTGTATCATGTATGGGCTGATGGTGTAAAAAACAAGCTATACTCTCCATTTTTTTTTTTAATGAATGTTTTTTATGAAGGTTTCCTCCTAAAAATACTTGTTCACTCTGAGTGGTTTCGCCCTATTACTTGTCTGCATTGAGTGGATTTGCCCAAATTGGGCCTATATGGCCTAATCAATGTCTGCTTGTTGAAGGATGGTGATTTGATCAGTAGATGAATGAATGATGATTGATGAGCAGCTTAATAAAAATTAAAGATGGAAGGCTGCCCTTGTTTGTGCTTTTTACACAGACTCAGGACCCCTTGACTTTGAGAAAAGAGGGAAGGGCAACACTGTCCACATACGTTCTTGAATCCATATTGGATTTTAGTTTACTAAAATATTACAGTTTACCATTTAAAGAATTGTTAAGAATTACTGAAGACAAAGTATATAATTATAAGCATATTTATATATTGCAGAGAAAACTCAGATCTAGTAAATGACTTTAGTCTAATTTTTTGGTGCTAGATCAAGCATGAAGTCTTAATCAATTGCAACTTTCTTTTTCCCGTTCTTTACGGCTTTAACAGAATTATGTAGAAAATAGAGCGTTTTCATGGAATTCAGTTTGAAATCATTTGAAAGGTAATCCCGACACCTATTTTAATTTGATAACATTTTAAAGAAGAGGTCAAAAACATACAAATTACCGTTTTCTGAGAGACTGTAGGCAATCTGGATACATTGCCTTTGTCGAAAATGGAAAAAATCCCATATTCATAACTAGTTTTCTTAAGTGTCCCCTGCTTGAAAAGTGAGGGATATTAATTTGGGTCTGTCCCTCCGTCCGTCTTTCTGTCTGTCTGTAACCAGAGTTCTTGAAATCTTTTTTTCGCTGTCAGTCATTTGGACCGACTGCCATGTGAAGTTTCAGTCCAGACAGATTTCTATCAGTCCAAAATAAATCCAATAAAACATGAAAAAAAAATTGTATTTAAATTTTATTATCAATAAACACGGCGTCTATATAAACACTGCACACTTCTTACCCTAGCGCCGTCAACAAACTTGTTTTAACAGTTTACCAATAGTTTGGCACAAGTTATAATAATCTGTGTCTCGGAACAAGTCCTCATAACAGTTATTCTCGCAATGTAGAAATTAATTACAGAATTGCTCCAAAACGAATTTGAAGTATACAAAAGGATATGCACTGGAAATAACTTCAAAATTAATTACCGGTACAACAAACCTTTTTTAGGTCGCGTATGTCTTTAAACCTACCGGTAAATTATGATCCAAATAAAGACGATAATTCAACTAATTTTCTTTACATTTTTTCTCGCTTCAAATTTACACGCCATGTTTCTGGAATCTTCGTAGTAAATGTACTGAGTTCGAGTTATTGCCCGTGTTTATTTTGCGACATAGTGAATATACGGAACAAATTGTATTAATAAACCGGGTCCGTAGGACATTTTTCATTTTAACGATAGAACATTGTCTCTAAATTTGCGCTTGCATTAATCGATAAGCCATTACAACATGCAGAAAAAGAGTTTGAAAGATTACGATCGGTGGAATATAGGGAATTTGTACGAAATTTAGTAAGATTTTCGCAAGTTCCTCTGTCAACACTGTCCGGTCATTTGGACTGACACAGAACGAGAAAGTAATCGGTCCTTGGTTGTTTTTATTGGTTTTGCTGTCAGGACCGAAAGATTTCAAGAACTCTGTGTAACGCTTTCGTTTCCACACGATATCTCGAGAACCCTTTGAGCTTTCGCAATGAAATTTTGCGTAGCAACTCCCTATGGACTACAGAAGAACCCTATTGATTTTGAGGTCAAAAGGTCAAAGGTCAAGGTCATAAATTCGCAAATTCTGTCTTTTATAACACTTTCGTTTTCGCACGATATCTCGAGAACTCTTTGAGCTTTTGCAATGAAATTTTACATAACAATTCCCTGTGGCCGAAGAAAGACCCCTATTGATTTTGAGGTCAAAAGGTCAAAGTTCAAGGTCGTAAATTTATACATTCTGTCTGTATGAAACACTATCATTTCCGGGCGATATTTCAAGAAGATTTTGAGCTTTTGCAATGTAATTTTATATCAAAACTCCCTAGGACCTCTCTCACCCCTCTCAAAGTGTCCCGCTCTGTTTGTTTTATTAGTATTTACTGTATTACATGTCGCTATTTTTAGCACAGGGACATGAGGAGAGTTATTACGTATAAAACAGGTCCTCGGTGGACTTTATATTCTTATTACATCTATTAGAACTGTTTAATAAAGGTTAAATTAGAAATCATGCATTGTGTAAAATTTTGACAATATCGAACATGAATATATACATGTATGTGACTTCATGTTTGTATATAATTTTCGCTAACGCTTCACATGTGAGAGGGCCCAAGTTCACATCCCGGGCGATCAATTTTTTTTTTTTCGAAATACTTTTTTTTTTACTAAATGATAGTATTCATGTGAACTGAAAAAATTATGAGGTCTGGCTTGTACAAACTCATAAAATCATCATTACAGTGTGATAAATATTTCCTATAAAAAGAATCTTCTATACACATAATAAAGAATAAGCAATCAAACCTTTATATCCATATTGGCATATTTTATTTGCTTCAGTATACATGTATAGATTTAATAATTCTACAAATTCAGTCAAGGGAATCCGACCCCCCCCCCCCAAACTGCGCATGGTTTACTTTTTACCTAAGCGGGGACACAAATTCTCTGAATTAGCTTGTTTTTCATTGAAAATGACAGTTTAAAATGTGGTTTTTCATCTTGTTACCTACAAATTATGCCCGGAAACACCTTATTTGACCAAGCTAAAGTTGTAAAGCTTCATAAAGGAATTTATCTCTCAAATTTGATAAATCTGTAGGCATCTTTCATTTACTAGATTTTGACCTTAAGACAGAATTTTAACTTGCAAACAGTCAGCATTGCAACCAATTTTAATGTATGTAGATTATTTCACAGTTGTTTAATTGTTAAATTAGTAGCTGCAAAGGAAGTACAAATTGTTGAACTGCAAATAAAAGTTGATTTACCTCAGTACATGCACTAAATGAATGAAGAAAATGCTATGATTGCATGTGATTTTTTTTATTTTTGACAGAGTCAGAGATGGCAGAAGATATATTGCCGTTTGGTCGAAGTTCTGTCAGGTGTGTCATTTGAGAGTATTATACAAGTAAGTTAACGAGCCATGACCA
>NW_026918471.1:0-145328 GCF_032062105.1 Saccostrea cuccullata | reverse complement strand
AAGGTGCCATGGAGGACGTACTAAGCACTCCCTGCCGAATTATCACACCCGCCGTGTGCTAGTTGTCACGATCAGGAAAGAACAGAAAAATCCATCGTCAAATCATTGTTAATAATAAACTAACAAGTGCAATTTTTTTTTTAAAAAGAAACGCCAATCAGCATTCGACTACTCAATGTTGAATTGTATTTACGGATGTCATTGTACTTGAAAATTATAAAAATTATCCTATTCTTTTAATAATTTCACATGAATATGTTTATGTGATATTTAAATAATTATGCATCAGTAAACAAAGTTTCGGGGGTATATTGTTTTTGTCGTATCCGTCTGTCTGTCTGTCTCTCTGTTTGTCCGCAAAAACTTTAACCCTGCCCATAATTTTTTATTTAGTGGAGCTATGACTTTCATATTTCACAAGTGTATTCCTTGAGACAAGACCTTTCTTTGGGTACATGTACCACTAGATTTGACTTTTTGACCTTGACCTTGGAGTTTGACCCTCTTTTACATAATAATTTTAAACTTTTACTTTGGCCGTATCATTTGAACAATAATTACCAGTACATTTATCTTTCACGTAAGAGGGTTGTCCAAAAGGTTCGTGGACAATGAAGTTTTTGTCAAAATAAATGTTACTATATGCATCTATTGTATACATTTGTGATGAAAAACCAAGTCAGAATGGATTAATTTTTATTTGGGAAACTTGATATTTTTGTAAAAATTGGGGTCTTTAAAGATCGCAGATTGTGTGCACGGGCCAGTCTGACGTTAAGCTTATTTCATTATAACGTCAAACATTTGGATTTTGACTTAACACATGTTCATAGACACACACTTCATTTCTTGCACGCACTTCCAAGTGCTAGCAATAATCTTTAAGCATAGATTATAATTTATTATAATAAAAAAATAAATGAACAAAAATTTACGAGCGTTCTACGTAAACAGTTTGTATACACCAATCTACGCTGCGCTAGATTTATTAACGTCATAAATAGAAATATCCATGTTCAGTAAATTACAAGTGTTTTTTTTTATTCTTGTAGTGTCTTCGAATTTTTATACACCGTTGAAAAATCGTATATAGCAATCTGAAATTGATACGTTAAATATATTTCAATAAATTTAAGTTGTTTTTAAAAAAATTCATAATTTGTCTCTTACGCTGTTTCAACCGTACAAAAACTAATTTTTTGATCAGTCGCTGCCCCATGCAGACGACCGACGTCGCATTTGTTGCCGAGTTTTTACATATATTTAAGGTCTTCCGTTTCCAACGGAAGACCTTCTACTGATTGTGAAGATTAAGATTATTCTTATTATTCTTTTTTTTCTTCCTAGACGCCAACTTTGAGGCCTCGTATCTCGCTCATTTTTTGATGGATTTTGTTCAAATTTTCAGACATTATAGACGGTAATAAACTCTATCAGAATGCTGTCAATAATTTCAAAAAGTCACTTCCGGTTTTGAGTTATTTCCCTTTAAACGAAAAATTATAGGCTTTCATTTCCAGACAAAGGCTCAGAGACCACTAGAGCTGAGGCAGAATTTTTACTGGTTTTAGATAACAGAAGTATTGAAGTTGTGCACATCGGTTTTTGTTTTTCGATTTCTCTATTCAAAATGGCGCAATACAGGGGTCAAAAAATAGAACGCCTAAAAGAGCGAAAATTTACACGTGTTTTCCTTTTTATCTTGAAAACTAAAAATATTTTGTTAAGACATGTTGCACAAAAGTTGTGCATAATTGCAAGGGCTTTCATTTAATACTATAGAAAAGGGGCTGGCCCCTAAAATAAGGGATCTCTGTAGCTTGAAAGTTTTTGCTTTATAACTCAAAAACGGTAAATATTTCGATCTAAATATTACGAGCAAACTTGTTCTTTAACACCCTTTTGATCTGATAGGAATGTTTATTTGTTCGAATATACCGGGGTTATTGCATAATATGCAGTCGAAAGCAGGTCAGGTAAACATGTACCGTTTTCATTCGGCAAGTAAATCTGACCTCATCATGTGTATAACTTGCTATAAATAATATACCCTACGGTATTTTATGTTGATTTTCTTCAAAATAAGGTTTAAAAGTGTTTTATGATTAACTATTAAATCATGTATTACAACTACTTTTTCTATTTTTCTTTATAAAATTTAATTAGTTTTATAGTGAACACGTCTTGAAAAGCGGAAGATATAAAATCTACTTTTCTACGTTTATCATTGTAACAAACTATATAATTAATCTTAAACTTTATACATTGAATAATTCACGATCATTAGTTGATACATATTACGATCCCATTGTTCAGCGAGATGTTTTACAGTTATGTACATGTAATCAAAGCCGCAAATCCCACGCTGTCGATCTAGGTCACGAGTGTACCAGGCACCTGTGGACATAAACAAAGCAAGTGTTTGTGATTGTATTAGACCATTGTGTAGAAAGACCTAACAATTAATAGAAAACTGTGTTTTTAATTACATCGCGATTCAATAAGATTATTTTACCCATCTTTCATATTTAATCGTAATTCCAAACACTGGTGCATAAAATCATTTTGAACTGTGTTCGCTTTCTTTGGCCTGTTCTCGCAAAATAAACAAAGCAAGTGTTTGTGATTGTATTAGACCATTGTGTAGAAAGACTTAACAATTAATAGAAAACTGTGTTTTTAATTACATCGCGATTCAATAAGATTATTTTACCCATCTTTCATATTTAATCGTAATTCCAAACACTGGTGCATAAAATCATTTTGAACTGTGTTCGCTTTCTTTGGCCTGTTCTCGCAAAATAAAAAAAAAAACTCTATTCTGTGTTAATGTATTTTATTTCAATTGTAATTGAGAAGGGGCTTCGGCAAATAATTATAATGAGGGATGGATAGTGATAGGTAATATTGTATATGTACGTTTTATTTTTACCATGATCACTCTTTAGTTTCTCCATTTACCGGGGTATCATTTTTTAAAGATTAAATAAACATTGAACATAAAAAGTAATTTATAATATACTATTGTTCACGTATTTGTAATACCGGTATAGCAAACAGGTTATATCCAGCTTTGTCACTTTGTGTCTAAAGTTGTGTTGCCCGGTCCTCGTTTACAAGCACGTGGTTGCAGAGAACAGTGGGCATATATGAAAATCCATTGTGTACAAATGGAAAATTGGGTTTAAAATATGTCGTTTCTTTCATATCATTTCATTTCACTCTATTTCAGCTTGTTTAAATCAATCGTAATCGCTCGATTTATTCATTGTAAGTTTTATGTATTTTGATAGCCGAATAAACACTAGCTTGGTTTGCAATACCCCCCCCCCTCCCTGTTTTTATGGAGGTGGATATTGTTTTATGAATATTAAACTTACATGTACGCATGCATGGTAGTGAAAACATCCAACGTTAAATTAAGCACTTTTGAGTATGCAGTTATTCGCTACTAAACTTTAAAATGTTATTGTACAAAAATAATATACTTTTTCGTTAAATCAACATTGCACGATTTGACATGCTTGTACATGTTCAGTCGATGTCAGTATAAATATACATGAATGCACTTTTGCCTAGAATAACGGTCAAAATATATACATCCAGAGTTTAAGAATACGATTTTTAAAAAATTGAAAATTCGTTAATGCTATTTATCATTAACCAGTATCTCGACGATAAAACATCAATTTTAATTCTTTACCAAACGTCCTCCCGGTCAGTCATTGTTAATGTTGGTGACATGAAATGTAGATACTATAGGGTCTCAGTAAATAATTTCACCTTAATTATCCTCATCGTCATTCGGTGTTTTCATCATTAGAAATAAATTGTTTGAGGACGTCTTGTTTTCTCTTCTCACATTGGTAACACGTAGGAAAAAGTTTTTAAACAAAGCAAACGGCATTTTACAAAAAAGGAAAACGTGAAGAAAAAACGTGTCTATTTAGATTAAAAACACAACGCATCAATTTGTATTTGATTAATCCACATACGTTTTTTTTTCCTTCTCCCATGCATTTCGACTATACGGAAAAAAAAGGATCAGCAAATCCTTTGGTAATATTAAAAGAAAGGTGTTGTACCTTCAAAAGACACTATATCCCACAGGCATTTAGATTGCTTAGAAAAAAAATTGTGTGTATTTTTTTTCCAACACCTCAATTTTTTTTCTAAGCGATCTAAAGGCCTGTGCTTTATCCGAACAGTTATTACAGAGACTACCAAATATATCACGGCGTCCCTGAAAGAATTATTTTTAAATATTTCAATAAATTCTAATTTAGTTCAAAGAAAGCCACGCTGTTGTATACAAACATTCCAAAAATAATCTTTCATGTTTCATGGACCGACACGTGGTTAAATTTCCTCTCATCACTATAAGTACCCCCCCCCTTTAACATGTTTAAAATGAATATACAATGTCTTTCTTCTGAGCCGAGAATGTTAGTTGGTTGATTTGTTTTTGTACATGCGTATATACATGTAGGTTAAGGCTGGTGTTGAATTCCGGGAGAAAGTCACAACCTATTTTTTATGTAAACTAATAATCATACAGTATATTTCTATGCCCCGCCATGAATATGGCTTGGGCATATAGTGTTTGTCATGTCGGACGTCTTCCATCCTGCCATTATCTCCTTCCAACACACTTTGCCTTTAGCTAAGTTCAAAGCTCAGTTTCAAACAAACTATCCAAGATATTTTTAAAAATAATCAAACTTCATACACAGTATAGCTGCAGAAAAAAAACAGACAGGAGAGTTGTACTGAGCCACCCACTGAAAAAACCGGTCCTACTAAACAGAGTACGCTAGTACATATAAGACTTTAGAGTAAGCTAGTAATAACTGTATATTTATTGCGGAAAAGTTTTTGAAATATTTCTTCAAACTGAAAGCCTTTTATTGCCTGACGTCACGCTAAGGATCAATAGGGTTCGAAGAGGTCACAGTTAGCCAGCAAAATTTTGTGCATGCTGATTATCATCGGATTTGTTACATGCATTTCAGCAACAACAGTTATCTATTCTGTTAGCAGAAAAATAAACTTATTGCTAATACAATACATTGAAGTATTTATTTTCTCTAGCATATGCTAGCATATATTAATTTCATGCGAATTCTTATACGGATATATGTCCGTTTGACCTTTTTTTCTGCGTTTCTATACTACTGGATTAGTCCATTTGTCTTCTAGGTAAGGGGTGACGCTATTATTTCGCGCCAAAATGTCACGTGTAGGTTTTTGCACCCTTTTTCTGGACTATTCTATTGAATGAAAATGAAAACTGCATGAATTATGTAAAGTCTGTTCTCTTTTGTCAGAATCCTGGTCGAGCTTTGGAAAAAAAAACAACAAACAATTCGGTGACATTGTGAAGTGAGTTAGAAGTTACATCATTTAAAGTAATAAAACATTTGATGTTGATCCCTCATCTCTGGGAAAAACTTCCTGAATCCGCACCATGACATTCATATATCGCCGTCAAGTTTGTTGGGTCATTTAAAGCTTTAATTATTTTTCCCACGTTTCCAACAATCTTCGATACTTTGGCATACCTAAGAAACTATCAATCATATTGTACACGTCAGTCATAATTGTTAGATCCCCAATTTCTTGTAGTTATCATATTTTCAGCTGCCACCTTTATATGTAGCCATGCTTTCAAGCATTAATCAAATGTTTTTCCTTATTTACGTCATTCTCTAAAACCATTTTAGACTTGCGGACAGAGGTGTTCATATTTTCGTCCCGGGTTCGAATCTACAGCGGGACATGATCATGATTTCATTTTTTATTTGAGATACAAACAGTATTATATATGGTTTATGTTTTGTGCAACATCTCCATAATTTACTCCAGTGAAATAATTTAACCCCCCCCCCAAATGTAAACGTTTATAGTTTATCATGCTCATAGATTCTATAGATATTGATGACATAGTCAGCCAAGCTTTTTAAAAAGCTGTTACTTGTGTTATTATTTGTTTATTTATTCGCGCAAAGGACATTGGGTAGTAAAGGAGCTCTGGGAATGTTGCACAACAAAATTTGCTTGACGTGTTTACAATTCCGAACTTCTTTTCTTACACGTTATTCTATTGAGCTCGCTGCACTCGCTATTATACGGTTCTTGAAAATGAAAGAAACGTCGTAGTCTTTATGAAAAGTAACCGATTTTCTTGATTGTACAAACATTTTTTAAGAAATTAGGGGGGGTTAAGTTATACAAAGAAAAAAAATTATATGTGTCATTTTAGATTGCCGACGTACAATGATCTGATACATGTGTACCGCTTTTATGAGAGGTTCATATCTCTTCCCTCGTCTGAAAAGTGTCGCATCCATTGATATTTTCTTTTTTGCTACGATTTAATGCTTTAAAAATGATGTCTTTATTTAATTTGGTTATTCTCGATATATAAATATCTGTCCCACCTGTCTGTGGGATGCTATGGTAAAGTGTCTGCCGTCCGTTCGTCTGTCTAGCTGTCTGTCTGTAAACAATTTTTCAAAATACTACTCTTCCTACCGTTTTGGTCTGATTTCAATATAACTTGGCACACAAGTACACATCTCTAAGATACATAGTATAGTGCATCGGTTTTTGAATGCTTTAAGATGCGACGTCTTCAACAGTTTTTGTCTGAATTCAATATTGCTTGGCACACAAGTAGCCTTCACTAAGATACAAAATATCGTGCATCCGTTTTTGATTTCGATGAACGGTGTTGCCATGGTTACTAAAAATAGAAATTTCTGTATATAATTCCTTAAAAATGCTACTCCTCCTACAGTTTTAGTTTGATTTCAATATAACTGGACACACAAGTAGACTTCAATGTGATACATAATTAAGTGCATCGTTTTTGATTTCGATGAACGGTGTTATCATGATTACAAAAAATAGAAATTTATGTGAAATTCCTTTAAAACGCTACTCCTTCTACAGTTTTGGTCTGATGGCAATGGCTAGTTTTCTCTTCCTTTGTTATAAGTACAAACAAGTAGAGCTATAGTCTCGACATTGTGTTGAACCCAATGAATCATTTTGCCTCGATTATAGTCAGAAAAAAAACTCATGGCTGAACATATCCAGTCATTTGGACGAGTCAAGATTAGTGACAGTGAAACTGTAAATTCGCTACCATTTTTCTGCTAGTGAAACATTGCTGATATAATGCAGGGTGGGACGTGACCTTGACTCGAGTTCAAAGTCCCCAAGGATAAGATGTTTTTGGTTGGATGCATGGACAGAAAGAATATCTAAATAAAATGTTTGAAATTTTCCAGACGGTAACACATGGATAATATTTTTATAACGAGAGCTAGTCATTGCTTAGATCAAGGTCATTTGGAGAGTTCAAGGTCACTTGGAAAGTTCAAGGTCACATATATTCCTTTACAGTCTTTTTCCTAGCTAAACATTGCAAGTTGCTTCTCTTAAAAGGTTTAAATTTTCACTTGTAGAACTTTAGAGTGTGGCTTGACCTAGACTCAAGGTTACGTCTTCTTATCCGTAGCTCCAACGGAAGACCTATTCGTTGCTTTGCAACGAGCTCGGCTCTAGTTGTAAGGGTTTTTGTTTAGTATTTGTACTGTCTATATAGTAAGCCATACTTAAGCTATTATAAATGGTTATAGACTCTTTATTTGTGTTACATAATTTTTTTTATTAATTTTGACTAGTCTGATATAGAAAATAATTATTTTAATCCGAACATTTTACATCAGAGTTTATGTTATTTTATCTTGGTCCGTGCGCACTATCCGCGACCTTTAAAGACCCCTATTTTTACAAAAATATTACGTCCCATCAATAAAAATTAAATCATTCTGATTTGTTACTTCATAAAAAATATTTTGATATACAAAAAATTTATATAGAACTATTTATTTTTCACAAAAACGTCACTGTCCACGAACTTTTAGGACAACCCTCGTATGTAATCTTTGTTAAAAGACCTTTCATTGGATATCAACAACCTCGACCTTGTAGATTTCCGTAATTGTGAAAAACTTTAACTTTGGTCATATCTTTTGAACGGTAAAGGATAGGGCTTTTTTCTTCATCTGTGTAATCCTTGTGAGAAGTCCCTTCATTTAGTAACAAAAACTTTGACCATTTGACCTTGAACTTTGAGATTGACCTGCTTTAAAAAAACAAACCTTGACCATAATTTTTAAAGCACTAGGGGTAGTGCTTTTATACTTTACATATTTAATTCTTGTGACAGGACCTTTCATTCGATAAGAACTTTGACTTTGACTTTGGAGTTTGACCTACTTTAAAAAAAAGTTAACATTGGCCATAACGTCTAAACGGTTAGGGCTAGGGCTTCCATACTCTACATAACTATTCTATGTTGCAAGACCTTTCATTGGATTCCAATTACATTGACCTTTTGACCTTGACCTTGGAGATTTTTGTACTTGTAAAAACTTTAACATTGGCTTACTTTCAATTTTCACAATTGGTTTCTAGTGAGAATACTCTAATTTCGGTACCAATTAATTACATTTGCATTTAAAAAAGTAATCTTTGCTATGTTGCCATACGGGGGCATCAGTGTTTCAGAACTTTTCAAGTGAAGTTTTCTTGAGCGAAGTTTATGCAATAATATGTTCTTGCTCTTAATTCATATGGAAGTCATACACAAGCAATAGGAGTTATCATATAACTTTAAAAGTTTTGCTTTTCAGCTCTTTCTCATTCTAAGAATTCCCATGACATTCATGTGATCAACTTTTGCCTGAACAAGAATATTTCACGGCTATCTCAAAATTGATTTAAAACAGAAACATTGTTTTTTAAATATCTACTGTGTTGACCATGAGGTCCACGCGTAAATATATAAGTGAGGTTAAACCGGATGTCATGGGCAAACGACAGGCTACGCATGCCCGAGAATGGTAGAGAGTTCGCACCCTAGGTAACTTGCCCCTAGAATAATTCGCCCTATTCAAATTAAATTTTGCCATTTATTGGCAAATCGCGTTTTTAAATCCGCATATCGTATTTACATATTGATTGCCGGATCCGATGTTCTCTATTTTACATATACGTTAATATACAAACTAAATATTCATTCTATGGTACAAGAAGTTAAAAAATGGGACGAACATGTATATGAACTTAAAAACTTGAATGAAAAACGTCATTCAACGACTTATTCTTGCTTTTAAAAGAAAGAAAAAGTTTTCACCTGCATTGGTTTTGCCTATCAAGGCTCGCAACATAGTTTAATATTTCAGCAATCTAAATATCGTTTGTAGTAACGGTTTTTAATGGATGGGGCTACTTCTCCTGTGATAGATTTCTTCCGTATAAATCCAGGACAGGTGTCAAATGTGTGTTCCCATCTCACCTTAACTGTAAAATTTAGCATTCCCATTTCGCCTTAGTAAGCTCTCTGGTGAATTAAGCTGACAAAGATTTAAAATATTTAGCATTAAGTATTTGTTGGTGTTACAAGTATTATTTCATTCACTGTATTCATAAATTCCCATTAACTGTTAAATTCAATCTTAAAACTGTTATCATTTAAATTTTTATATCAACCAAGTAATGATATTTAAAAATACTAAAATTCCCATTTTGCCTTAGTGCTTTTTAACTTTTTATGCCTCTGTAAACGAAGTTTCGGGGGTATATACTTTTTGTCGTGTCCGTCTGAGCTGTCAGTCTCTCTGTCTGTCGCTCTGTCTCTCTGTCCGTCTGTTTGTCCGCAAAAACTTTAACCTTGCCCATAACTTTTGATTTAGAGGAGCTATGACTTTCGTATTTCATGTCTGTATTCCTTGTGACAAGAACTTTTATTGGGTAACACCAAATTTGACTTTCTGACCTTGACCTTGGAGATTGATCAACTGTACATGAAAATTTTAAACTTTTTTTTTTGGCGTTGTCTTTTGAACACTAGATACCAGGACATTTATACTTCACATATGTAATCTTTGTTAACAGACCTTTGATTGGATACCAACAACATTGACCCTTTGACCTTTACCTTGTAGATTTTTTGCACTTGTGGAAAAAAAACTTTAACCTTGGCCATAACTTGTGAACGGTAAGGGATAGGGCTTTCATACTTCAAATATGTAATCTTTGTGAAAACTCCCTTCATTGGATACCAAGAACTTTGACCCCTTAACCTTACCCTTTGAAATTTGCCTACTTAAAAAAAGCAACCCTTGACCATAACTTTTAAAGGGTTTGGGCTAATGCTTTAATACTTTACATATTTAACCCTTGTGACAAGACCTTACATTTGATAACAAGAACGTTGACCCTATTACCTTGACGGAGTTTGACCTACTTTTTAAAACATTGAACCTTGGCCATGACTTTTGAACTCTTCAGGCTAGGGCTTTTATGCTCTACATAAGGAGTCTATGTGGAAAGACCTTTCATTTGATACCAATTACACTAACCTTTTGACCTTGCCCTTGGAGATTTTGCACTTATTGAAATAAAAATTAACATTGGTTTACTTTCAAATTTCACAATTGTTTTCCAGTGAGAATACACTAATTTGGGTAACAATTAAATAAATTTGCATTTAAGAAAAGTTTTGCTACGTTGCCATACGGGGGCATCAGTGTTTCACAAACACATCTTGATCTTACCTGTATTTCACAGTTACGTGTAAGGCGAAACGGGAATGCACCGTTCCAAGTCCTAGCCAGTATGGGTTACACGTACAGTCCCTGAAACGTTCTACTTTCCCACCTAAACGGTGAGCGAACGCTGAACGAACGGTGAACGAACGCAGAGCGAACGGTGAACGAACGGTGTGTGAACGCTGAACGCAACTTGGTGAACGATGTGTGAACGGAGAACGGTGAGTGAACGCAGAACGCGAACGGAGCGCAAACGGTGAACGGTGAACGCAAGATGAACGATTTATTCGGAATGCCTCAGATTTTTTCCTTGCATTTAAATTATTCTGTTATATTCTAATGTTAGATGCTTAAATATAAATAAACAGTAAATAAATAAGTGAATAAATAATTAAAACATTTTTTCTGCACATACGTATGAAGTTTTAAATCAATATTTTAATAACACGATTTTTATTGCCGTAAAACATGTGTGTTTGTTACCGAACACCTGTCGTATAAAAGATAAAATTAATTTACTAATAAAATATATCTGCTTATTCTTTTGACTATTAAAATAATGTGGACTTCAGAAGAGAAAACTACTATACTTACAGAATGAATTATTAGATTAAAACTAAATAATATATATTTCGATGTCACGGCGATTCCGTGTAAAATACCGATTTTTTTAAATTAATTTATAAAGGTCTGTTGACATATTGCACCATTCACTCGTATTAAAAATTTTAATGCAATAATATTATTAATTTTTATTAGTTATTTTTATTTTCTCTGGATATTTTCTAAGCTAAGTTTTACATGTAAATGCATATCTGAAGACATTTCCCGACCATGATTACTGTATACTCGGACAAGATAATGGATAGAATCATTCAAATTATTTGTAATACATTAGAATTTCAGAACTAAATAAATAATAAATATGTTGTCATAGTTTTTATTCAAATGTAAAAGCGATAGAAACGAGAGAGAGAGAGAGAGAGAGAGAGAGAGAGAGAGAGATTTGTTGCATCGAATAAAAATTCATATATTAATTTTTTTTTTCTAATATTCCAGGCAGTCAAAGTAATCATTTTTTTTTTGATTAACAAATCCATTTGACAGTAAGCATCGTTTTTTTTTCCCTTCAAGATCAAACGATTCACTACAAGTGCACGTGCTTGTCCTGTCAATCAAAATAATTCGACACAATGGAGGTGTTTAAATCTCGCTTCACCGAACATGCCGAAGTCAAAGAGTCACTTCGTATTCCCGAGAAGTTTTAACATTTTGTTCATACATCATTTTTAAAATTGATTTTCGCTTTTCTATGGAAAAAATGAATAAATAATTGCATTACATGTGCATACCTGGAAGGATTAAGTTTGAAATTGAATTTAAAACATAATCCCTGCCAATTCAAAATACCACTGTCGGCACATGTATGTATATAATGACTGTTTTGCTGTATGTATAAAGAATAATTTTTTCTGTGTTACATTTACAGTACACATTGAATATTAATATTAATTAATATATACTGAAAATACTAACTAAGAATTTGATTTCGGGAGAAAGGGTGCCGGGGGGGGGGGGGGGTGTGGCTGTTAAGCATACTGAATGGCAAACGTATATTTAGTTACTTGAAGGAATTTTTTCCCTTTGTAATGATACACTTTATATACGGGATGTAGAACCAAAACTTCTATTGTATTAAATTTAAAACAGTTTGTCTTTTCTAAAATTCAAAATCACACTAACAATTTAATTCGCTCTATATATATTTAATTAACTGAATATCTGTAGTACTACATGTATTCATAATTCTCAGACATATAGTTCTAGCATGTTTTTGTTTATTTTTTCTTTAAAAACTTGTTAGACATATTTTTTGTGTATTCTTGTCTTGTAAAAGATTTTTACAAGATTATTATTCATCTATTAACGATTTTTTGTCGTCTTTTATATTATAACGAAATGCCGCGCTTTAAGTATTTGTTTAGGGACATTGCCCTTATTTGAATTTAATATTTTAGCATCGTTCTACTTATATGTATTTTCTTAATGTATTTTTTCCAGGGAAAAATTGATAAAGTAACAGCTAAGTTATAATAATAGAAATATATATATCGTAGATACTTTTTGCATTGAAATAATTATTCTTCAAACACGATATCTTAGTTATTTAATTAAAAAACGTGTAAATCCTTACCATCAAAAAGATAAGTCCTTTCACTTCGGATTTCCAGATGACAATAAAGACTGAACGATAAGTGAACGGTGAACGCAAACTAAACGGAACGAAGAGCGAACGGTGAACGTTTTGTGAACGGTGAACGCGAGCGCACGGTAAACGGTGAACGCAAAACTGTGAACGGAGAGCGAACGGTGAACGCACGCTGAACGAACGGTGAACGCACGCTGAACGAACGGTGAACGAACGGTGAGCGAACGGAAAAAAGGGAAAGTAGAACGTTTCAGGGACTGTATCAAAATACATGAAGCCCGATTTTTTTAAAATGACAAAACTACAGGCCGCTAATCAGAAATAAAAAATTAACAAGTTTGCTTTGAGACTACAATCAGTCATATGAAGGCAGATCATTGTCGAAAATGAAAAAAAAAATGGATATTCCCCACACCTTGACTTTTTCTGAATTGAATTTCGATTAGAAACACATGCATATATATGATCCACGTATTGCAGTCCCTTTCAAAGGACAGCAACTTGTTTTCATTCTAAAACAACTTATTCGAGATACAAACAAAGTTATAACAATTATAATTTTCAAGCAATCTAAAAAAAAAAACAAATGTTTACGAATGTAAGAAATATATGATTGCATCAACATCCATTAAAACATGATAAACAAGTTTACTAGCATATCTCAGCGTAGTAATGAAATACATGAATACGCAAGTAAGTTAAGGCAACGTATAGAAATTTCTATGCAATATGACTAATTAAAACGCATAAGGGTTTAAATAATTGCAACTAAAATTGTTTTCTTATACAAACTTTGCATCCACGACATGCCCTAGCCAGTGCACATTATAACGTCATAGTCATGTACTTACAAGTTTATAAGGAACATCAACAAAATAGCTTCAGGACAAGGGCATAATCAATTTAGTTCCTCGGAAACAAGGTATTATTAGACGCAAAATATCCCAAGGATTTACGCTAATACTTCAAAATCTCGACAGTGCAGTGGTTCATTTCTTTAAGTTTTATGCTGAAACAGGGTAAAATTTCGATTTCCGGTGTAAGTTTTCTAATTTTTGTATCAATTTTTGTATCAATTGAGAAAGCGCCCAGGATTAGTGCAATTATTTTCTTAATTTTTATAGCATTCTTCATAATATTTTAGTTTATTTATTTTAAATTACATAGGATATGCCCTTGCGCCAGTGTTATTTTTTACCTTGAATGGAAAAGATCAATGACGTCAAGATATGACGTCATTATGTGCAGTTGCTTAACAAGGTTGTGTGTACCAACTATGTATAAGAAAATAAGCCTGAACCTTTTCTTTGCAAAAATTACACAAATTATGCATTTTCATTAGCTCATTTGCATAGAAAAGCCGCTAATTAGCCCTGGCTTACTTGCCTATAACGAACAGTATTCAAGCTCAAAAGTCCATTAAAAACACAAAATAGGAACAGAGCAAACATAGACCACCAAAATATCAGACGTGGGATCAGTAAACCATTTAACATTAGCAAAATATATAACGTACATAACGCGGGATCCGTAAAATCTTTTTAAATGGGAAAAGCATTTTTATTTCCAGTATTGACGCAAGTAATGAGGGTTTATTGTGTGGAACCCCTCCACTTCATGTTTAGGACATACCATATGGCTTCCACATCCCAATATGTTTTCCTCAATAAAATTGTGAGCCACTTCTTTGCCTATAATTTGATTTCCATCTCTATTACATAGATATCCCATTTTGTAAGCAAGACTTTTGTGAAAAGATTTTGTCATACTCTGCAAAATGGACTCAACTTTTTCTCTAATAGACAAAGTCACTTCAGGGAGCAGTGTCGTTGGAAAGATGGAGTGAAATATTTGAAGCTGAATTGTAGATGGAGTTACTGCTATGGCAATATTATGACTTTTGTGGTTGAACATGACGGCATCTTTGTATAAACAGCTGATACCCTCACTCTCAAGAACTTTCCAATTTTCGAATTGCATTAATCCTACGACTAAACGATAAAATAAAAAATACGGCAAAAAGTCAAACAAGACTACTAGAACTGAAGTCTTTGTACTCGACCTTTTGATTATCTCTTTCTGTTCTTCCCCGAAGTCCTTCTTATTCATAGATGGAATGTAGTGTGTCTCGCCTTCACTTGAAATCAAACCCAATCTCTGCATGTACAACAATAAATTTTCTTTGTGAAACAGAAGAAAAAGTGGATCTTTATCAAATTCTGCAGTAGGTGATGAAGTCCTATTCCCCAAAAGCCTTTTATCCTCTTCTTTCCATATATCGATGAGAAGGGCATCTTTTAAATTTCCTGTTTTGTAGAATTCATTCCAATCATGTCCTCTAGCAACGATTCCTTTCACATGATGCCTGTCCGTCATAATTATTTTAAATGCATTTACAAACCACTGGACATCAATTATGACCGAGTCCCTTAGATATTCTTCGTCAAAGTGAAGAACCTTACCAGCATCATGGTAAAATCTTAACATATCATTTGCTAGATCAAGCACTAGTTTTTCATCTCGAATATGCCTAAACAGATTTCTTATTTCGTCTAGACTCATCATCCGCCTATGCTTTTCTCTCTGAAGTGTATCAGACTGTATCCACTCACAGGGAATTTTTTCAATCCACTTTTCCTCTGCTGCTATTTGCGCGATGTATTCTTCAATGTCATAGATTGGGTCAGTCAATAAATCTTTGCAGAAACATCTGAATTCTCTGATATATTGGCCAAGGATGCAATTACCAGGCAATACCCCATGCAGGCTATCAAGGAAATCAGCTTTCTCCTGTAATAACAAATGTTTTTTATTCTCTAACGATGACAGTAAGATGACTGTTTTTCTTAAAAAAAAAAAAGAATTCCTCAGTATGACAAATTGATACACATAAAATCAGCATATTCAAAACGCAGCTTGTTTAAAGTGACAGATAAGGGGGCAAAATCTAAATAACATAATTCATTTATTACTTGCAGATTTATGCATACCAAGTTTCAATTTTGCAATGCGCACTTTATAGTTGCAAATATTAGGATCTAAGTTTGCCTGTTTTTTAATTGATAAAATGGAAAATTTACAGTGAATTGTTAAAGGATTGAGGAAGATTCCCGTTCCATTTAACTAATACTATTTCCCGAGGTTTCGCCCTCATTTAAATACTTTAATTATATACATGTAAATACATAATATAATATAAGTTAGAATTTGTATTCTTGCACAGAAAAAAGCAAGAAAGAAATCATTAAAAACTCATAAAAATAAAGCGCAACAATAAATTTTCACATTGCTTGACTTAAATATCCTGATTTTCCGATAGTTCTGTATATAACCGGCATCCATTTCACTAAGTCCATTTACACACGTTACAAAGCGCATAGAGAAAATTTAGAAAGAAAATAAATTCAATATTACACATGTCACAAAATTAAAGCAAACTTTCTTTTCACCGATATCCTAGAAAGAAAAAAGTCTCCAAATCTGTTGTACCTTGTACACGCGTTTGTTCCAGTTTGTTGCAACAATAATGATTGTAAGGTTACTATCTTTGTCGTTACAAGAATGTCCATGACAGTACGTGTGAATGGATTTCATCCAAAAAAGAAAGTAATCTGTAACAATAAAAAAAGCAAGACTATTGTTTCAAACACACCAGCAGATAAATCTTGCAAAATTTACAAAAAAAAAAAAAAAAAAAAACCACAATGTTTTATGCAAGTATTAGAAACACATGTATTAATGGTTTAATGGTTCAATTGAATTAAATAATTTAAAAGAAATTATAGTTTATTAAGGTCTTCCGTTTCCAACGGAAGACCTTTTACTGATTCTGAAGATTAAGATTATTCTTCTTATTCTTTTTTTTCTTCCTAGACGCCAACTTTGAGGCCTCATACCTCACTCATTTCCCAATGGATTTTGCTCAAATTTTCAGACATTATAGAGGGTAATAAACTCTATCAGAATGTTGTCGATAATTTCAGAAAGTCACTTCCGGTTTTGAGTTATTTCCCTTTAAACGAAAAATTATAGGCTTTCATTTCCAGGCAAAGGCTCAGAGACCACTAGAGCTGAAGCAGAAATTTTAGTGGTTTTAGATAACAGAAGGTTTGAAGTTGTGCACATCGGTTTTTGTTTTTCGATTTCTCTATTCAAAATGGCGATATAGAGGGGTCAAAAAAATAGAACGCCTAAAAGAGCGAAAATTTACACATGTTTTTCTTTTTATCTTGAAAACTAAAAATATTTTGTTAAGCCATGTTTAACAAAAGTTGTGCATAATTGCAAGGGCTTGCATATAATACTATTTAAAAGAGGCTGGCCCCTACGATTAGGGATTTATGGAGCTTGAAAGTTTTTGCTTTATAACTCAAAAGCGGTAAATATTTCGATCTGGATAATACGAACAAAACTGTTCTTTGACACCTTTTTAATCTGATGAAAATGTTTTGTGTTGATTATACCAGGGGTATTGCGTAATACGCAGTTGAAAGCAGGCCAGGTAAACAGGTAGCGTTTTTCATTCGGAAAGGAAATCAGACCTCTTCATGTGTATAATTTACACAAACTTCCTTTCAGTTATAAAACCTAAGGTATTTAATGTTAATTTTTTTCTAAATAGGGCTTTATACGTGCTTTACTGTTCACTATTAAATTATTTATAACGATAAGTCTTTCTTTTTTATTTATTATAAATTAGTTTCATAGTGAACACGTCTTCATAAACGGAATATATTAAATCTATCCTTCTACATTGATTATTATTCCAATTATAAGTTATTTTAACTTTATGCATCGAATAATTAACGATCATTAGTTGTATACATTTGGCGATCTTCAAGATCGCCTAGATGTTGTAACAGTTATGTAATCCAACGCGCGAGGTCACTAGTGTACCAGCCACCTGTCGTAAACAATGCAAGTGTCTGTGATCGTGTTTAAAATCTATTGTGTACAAAGACCTATCAATTTATAGAAAATCATGTTTTTAATTTATCGAATCAATAAGAATACTTCACTGATCTTTCATTTAATCGTAATTCGAAACACTGGTGCATAAATCATTTTGAATTGTGATCGCTTTCTTTGGCCTGTTCACGCAAAATTATTTCTCTATTCCGTGTTAATGTATTTTATTTAAATTGTAATTGAAAAGGGACTTCGGCAAATAATTATAATTAGTGATGGAAGTCTTGTGATACGTACTATACTATTATGTACGTTTTTTTACCATCACTCTTTTGTTTTTCCATTATTTTTTTTAATATTAATAAACACTGAACGTTAAAAAAATACTTTAAAATATACTATTATTCACGTATTTGTAATAAACAGTTTACATCCAGCTTTGTCGCTTTGTGTCTAAAATTTTGTAGCCCAGTCCTCATTTACAAGCATGTGTCCACAGATAGCAGCGGGTATGTCGATTTGAAAATCCGTTGTGTACTCCGATAGTTACAAATGGAAAATTTGGTTTGAAATCAGGTCGACTCCTTTCATATCATTCAATTTCACTCTATTTCAGCTTGTTTTAATCAATCGTAATCGCTTGTGCATTTCTTCATTTCAAGTTTTATGCCATTTGATAGCCGAAAAAAAACACGAGCTAGGTTTATACCATTTTTTCCTGTATCTATCGAAATGGTAATTGTTTTATGAATATTAAACTACAGTGAACCTTCACATATCCGGACGCCAGATATCCGGATGCTTCAGTATCCGGACGACTTTTCATCGAAACAGAATTTTGTATTGTTATTTTGTCCTGTTTAACTGGTAATTCAGATATCCGGACGCTTCACATATCCGGACAAATTGACTAGGAACCAAAGCGTCCAGATAAATGACGCTCCACTGTACATGTACGCATGCATAATAATTGTAAGTTGAGTTAATGTTTCTAATTCACAGTGGGAAATCCATTATGAAATTAAGCACTTTTGAGTTTGCAGTTATTTGCTACTAAACTTAAAATGATATTGTACAGAATGGTATACTATTTTGTTAAATAAACAGAATATTTTACATGCCTGTACATGTACAATGTCAGTGCATGCAAAGCATCAATTGGCTGCAAGTTTAGTTACATGTCAATATATTCAAAGCTGAAATACAGGTGACTCTCGATCTCTCGAAGTTCAAGGGACCGCAAGAAAAGTTCTAGAGATCGAGGGGTTCGAGAGATAGAAAGTAAATAAAATCCGGAATTTTCAGTTCCGATCATCGAAGTTCTACTTTTATAGATACCGGAAGTATATGTAAATAAAGTTATTGCACGTTTTCTATCGTATTTTACAGGTAATATTTACTTGATATCAACAACAATGATCGTATTTCAACTAAATAAATCGAATTCCTAAAGTTTCAATACTTATTTGTTCTTATTTAATGATTACATGAAATCCGAATAGCAATTGTCGGTTTGACTATTCCGCGGCTTGATCGGGTCCTTCACCTGTTCACCAGTGTTCACAAGGCTTTTCTTAATCGGTATTTAGTTCTGAGAAAGGAATTTCTTGTGCAATATTTGCCATACTGGAATTATGAAGACCCTAATAAAAGTTCATACCCTAAAGGAACTTATAGATTCGACAATAAATTATTTTCTAAAAATTATCGTCTCGTTTTTTTTAAGTTAAATTGAAAATATTAAAGTTGTGAATTTAAAACAGTTTATAATTTACCAATAATAATCAATTAATTATATCAACACACGGACTACCAACAGGCGAAGTGTCATCTATGTAAACACCCAATTAACACCTCAATACCAAGCCCCAGGCGTTCACTGTTTTGCAGGTAAGTTCACGGCTGCATCAATTTTACGCTTGATTGGCTTATATACACACGCAATCAAAACTTCGAGAGATAGAGAGTAAAATTCTATGAAATACGTGTAACGGGACCCTTGTTTTGGTTCGAGAGATAGAGAACTTCGAGAGATAGAAGTTCGAGAGATCAGGAGTAAATTTGCTTAGTTATATATATTCAAAGATCGAGAACTTCTGAAGAGTACCTGTAGTTTTTCAACTCTATTTCAGGCTGTTTTCAAAGCAAAATAAAAAATAATTTTACCGCATTTGCTCATAAATAGATTTATCGATTTAAAAAAAAATCATGTTCATTGATGTATAAGAAGAATTTATTGTCATCAAAATGAAGGTGTAGGCCTGTCCGAGCCTCGATACCCTGAATCTTGATTATGTGATAATGCTCATGGTTTCTGCAGAGCAGGCTATGCTGCAAACCGCAGTGCAAAATAAAAAAATAAATTCTTCATGATCTTTGTGTCATTTGTAGATGTAGAGCAAATTCAAAACAATTTTTACTAGAAGCTGAAAAACTCCTCATTTTTTTATTCACCATAAACTTTAACCACATCATCATTATCCGGAAAGTCAAGAGATTTCTTTTCAAATCTTACACACTCTCAGGCTGGGGAGTATCTAATGTAAACTCTTTTTATATGACCATAAATTGTCGATGATCATGAGATATTAATGACAATGAAATTGAAATATATTTCAACATTTAATATTAAGTTTAAGCAAGTTTTTAAAATATTTTACGCATGATTTTTTCTTGTTATAATTTACGAATTATTTCATTGAAGTTATAAAAAAAAAAACGTCTCATTTCCCCATGTGCACTCTCTAACACAATCACAAAAAGATTGGCCGCTACCGCAGCCGATAATAATTACATGTTTAATATGTATGAACTTTTACATAGAAGAGCGACCAAACATATACATTCAGAGCTTTCAGAATACGATTTTACAAAATAAGAAAATTCGTCATTGCCTATTTATCATAAAATATAAATCAAATTCTTTCCTTCATTATTGAATTCCTTTGCATTGAAATAGGTACTTAAATTATCGATTCGCTCTGATATTTGGTTCTATAATGATTACAATGTATATAAACGTCCATCTGCTCAGTCATTGTTGCTTGACGACGTCTTGTTTTCTCCTCTCACATTGGTAGCGCGTATGAACAGCGGTATGAACACAAGCTTGTAAACAAAATAAACGGCAATTCAAAAAAAAAAAAGGAAAATCAGAAGAAAAAAAGTGTCTGTAGATGAAAAACACAACTCATTAATTTGTTTTTGAACGACCCCATACGTTTTCTTCTTTCTCCCACTATATGGAAAAAGATCAATAGAACCTTTGGTTATATTAAAAGAAAGGTGTTGAACCTTCAAACGGCACTATATCCGAACAGCTATTATACAGCCTATCAAATATATCACGGCGTCAATAAAAAAATTATTTAGATATTTCAAAAAATACTAATTTCATTCTAAGAAAATCCACGCAGCTGTATACAGACATTCCAAAATAATGTTTCATGGACCGACAGGTTGTTAAATTCCTCTCATCACTATAAGTACCCCATCCCTTACAAGGAATACAATGTCTTAATTCCTTCTTAGCAGAAAATGTCAGTCGGTTGATTTGTTTTTGTACATGCATGTATACATGTACCATAGTTTAGGGGTTGAATTCCGAGACTGAAAGTTACGACCTGTTTTTATGTAAACCAATAATCAAACATGACATGTTATGCCCTGCCATGAATATGGGCAATGCATTTGGTGTTTGTCTTCCATCCTTCCTACTTTCTGTTCTTCCGTCTCTCCTTCTGTCACACTTTGCCTAAGCTCAGTTCAAAGCTTAGTTTCAAACAAACTATCCAAGATATTTTTATCAATCTTTATATACTGATAGAAATTAATTAGAGTTATAATGCAATTGCATTAACATTTTTTTAAACTTTACTTTCTATACATGTATATACCTCACTTTTCTTAAATTAGTGTTAAGCTCAGTTTTAAACATACCATTCAAAATGGTGCTATCAAACTTCACATGTTGATGCATAGTGATGAGAGCTATTTAATGGCATCACCATTTTAGAACTTGGCCTTTCTTTTGGCCTTGACCTAACTCTTTTTATCTCAATTTTAGCTCTAACGAGAGTTAGTTATTGCTTAGCACAAGGTCATTTGGAAAGATCAAGGTCACACATACTAGTATTCCTTTACAGTCTTTTTCCTAGCGAAACATTGAAAGTTGCTTCTCTTACAAGGTTTTTAACATGTATATCTTTAGTATGTGGCTTTTGACCTCGACTCAAGGTTACGTCTTCTAGTCCGTAGCTCCCATGGAAGACCTATTCGTTGCTTTGCAACGAGCTCGGCTCTAGTTATAATTGACAATACTAAACTCATATCAATCTCTACGAAAAAGAATATTCGCCGAGATAACAAATAGTATTCAATCTCAAAGTCCTTTAAACAATATACAAAACAAGAGCAGAGCAAAAACGGACCTTCGAAACATCAGAGGGATCAGGTGCCATGGAGGAGTGAGCATCCCCTACCGACCGGTCCTACTGGCCGTGTGCTCGTTGTCATGATTAGGAAATAACATTCTGAGGACCAATGATGCATGCACGGATCCAGAGGGGGGGGGGGAGTCAGGACCCCCACTGGAATTTACAAGGTTAAGAAATGTATATACTAAAGCAAGCGAAAAGTTACCATGGACCCCCCATGGAAAACGCTGACCCCCCTGGTAAACATGAATATATCCGAAATGGGTATGAAAATGTAAGGATTTAACGCATTAGAAGACATATAAACCCCACCCCCCACCCACCCCACGAAATAGGTTTTCACCTTTGGACGAGTTTATGGCTTTTTTTTTGCTTGCTTGTCAAGAAATTTCTGGAATTGGATTTTTTTCGATTTGGGTGCCCCCCTCTCCTTTGGAAAAAAAATTTCTGGATCCGCGCCTGAATGATGCATCAGTGTATAAATAATGGACAAACAATTGGTATGAAAAACGTCAGTCAGCATTTGACTCAATGATAAATTAAAGACGTCTTTTAAAATCAGAGGCCCAAGGGCGCTCTTCTGATAAATTGCACAATCTATCACTTCTATTTGAAGCTTTTAAGAATCCTGTAAATTCAAATAAAGCCTTGGAATTTTAAATGTAGGTCACTATAAATTATATTTTGCTACAGCAGTCTGAAAGCCCAAGATAATCATTACCAACTACAAACTGCCAAAGTTTGATGACGAAGGAGCACACGGCGGGTTTGAACGGCCGGCAGGAGATTCTCACTCCTCAATGGCACCTGATCCAACTTTTGATGTTTTGTAGGTTTGTGTTGGCCGTGCTGCTATTTTGTATTGTTTTATGGACTTTTGATATTGATTTCTGACCGTTACATATCACCGTATGTTTTTAAGCCTTTATTATCTGAAATATTACGATTTCTACGAGATTCAAAGTAGGACACGGTGACCTTCTTTTTGATAAAAATATTGAGAGTACCCAAAATGCCTCAACTGACTAAGTTTGATAAATTTAAATCTCTGAATATTTGAAATATTTAATACTGCCCAGATATTACAAAAATAGGTCACAATAACCTACTTTTTACTTTACACATTCTGAGGACCCATGATGCATCAAATGACAGAGTTTGATGGTTCTTGATTTATTAATACCATAAATTTAATTGATAAAAAAATTAAAAGGTCATCAAGACTTACATTTTAGTTGGCTTTCTCGTAAGATCAAAGATGCATGCAATAACTTACCAAGTTTGTATATTCGAAGCCAATTAAGAATGGAGATATTAAAATATAGCTATAAAACTGTATAAGCAGGTCATGATGACTTATTTATAGTTGAAATTTCTGAAGTCCGCGATCACAATAAGTACAAATTGACAGATTGATGAGTCTTGTATTAGCCATTGAGAACCTTAAATATTTAAAATTCCAAAAAAAAAACCACATGTCTAATCCGTTGACCAATGATTTCAAAACTTTCGGTTAGACACTGTCAAGATTAGAGAAAATGAAACAATTAATGCAAATTAAAACATCTTTATCAACATTCTTCAAGGACCTAATATATATCAATTGGCAGGGATTGATAATTCTAAGCAAATTAGGACCTTAAAATTTCCAAAGTAAGCCACTGATCCCTACTTTTTGGTTGACATTCTCCGAGGACCTGAGATGCACTAATTGACAAAGTTGATGATTCTAAGCCAATAAGAACCTAAGATATTAAAATATAACCATAAAATTTCAAAAGTAGGCAACTGTGACATAATTTTGGTTAAAATTATTCTAGGGCCGAAGACTCATCAACTGACAAAGGTATGCCCTGAAAGCCTTTAAAACAAGCGCCTGCAATTTTAAACAGTAGATCACTGTGATTAACTTTTCAATTAATAATTTCGACCGATTATTTTTTTTGTTCTTAAGATTTGTTAAGGTATGTCACTGTTATGTTATGCTACAACTTTAACTGGATTCTTTTACCTTCGAAATACCTTTTATCTTTCAGATTACATCGATTTTGTATATATTTTTGGACATTATATGAAATAAATGCGTTCGATTTACAAGATACGTGTGTTGGGTAATTTCGACCACACACGGGGTATTTTCGACCATTTTTGAACCAATACAAAGGAAGTAAGTGGCGTCAGCTCTAATATTGTTTAAAAAAAATAGTAATCTAAACTTTACTGCTGTACAGCATAAAAGATCGAGTAAAAATACTGACCAAAAAATTGACAATTTTCTAAATTTACCTAATTCAAAGACATCGAGTGCACCAGATGTTTATGACGCCGATATGCCAATATTCGTTAAGACTTGCTACAAATGTACATATACAGGCATCTAAACCGCATGTAAATAAAACAAATGATTTTTCACTATTGCAGTAATACTTTCTACCAGGTATTAATTTACAAAATGTTTATCCTAATATTTTTTCCGGACGGTCATGAATTCTTTCTGGTGACATATAGTAAAATGCGTCATTTTACATTGGTCGAAGTTACCCACTGACGCCCGCCGTATTCATGTATGGATAACTTCGGCCGGTTTCTGTTCAGCTGGTTTGCAATCAATTTATGAAAACTAAATACTATAAATTAAAAGTATAAATTTCATTTTCAAAATAATATTTGATGAATTTCAAGTCATGGATTTCCATTGATTGTCTTTCCATGCAAGGTTTTTTTGAGGTGATAGTTCGCCGTACTGGCAAAAACATACTCGTCTGTAATTTTTTGGGTGATAAAGCCTATTCTTTGATGTTATTTTCCAAAAACGATCTTAATAACGCTCATGGAAATAAAATTATTTTGGACACAATATATAAAGAATACGTTTTCTTTCTGCATAATATAAATGTACATACACAATCATACGCCATAAACAAAATATATTAAGGTATTTATGAACGGTCGAAATTAACCAGGTGGTCGAAATTACACCACCCTACCCTAATATGTTAGGTCTCAAGATGTATCCAGTTTCAAGGTTTTTAAATTATAAACGTCTCATTATCTTATATTGGCTTTTAATGTTTTAAAAAATAGGAAATAGAATTCAAAGAATTTTAAGCGGACGTTGTTTGAGAACCCAAGATGCATCAGCGAATAGAGTTAGTTCTTTAAATGAACACTGTCTATAATCCAGAACTTTTTATTTTGTTTACATGATTATCTCCCCCTGTTTAAGGGTCACAACCCTAGTTTTAATGTAAACGGGAGCCCTTGGGCCAAGGGTACCCTGTGGCAAATGACAAATGTAACAGTGATTGGTCAATGATGTTCTTGAGCTATAGCCCATATTCTAAAAAGTCTACACACACCGCGCAAATGGCCATAGAATTAGGTTTTTGAACTCTTGGCAAAGAAGAGTTTAAAATAGGTAGCACGTCTTAAGTAGTAAAAAAATATTGGTTTACAATTATAGTTCATAGTAAATCATCTGTGTCAAATTAAAGCTCGTCAAACATCATAGAAGCTCTGTAGCTACAGCTCTCTCTCAGTGATCGAAAGGGCGTGGGCTAGAAACAACGCTGAGATTGAAATAAGACGATAACTAAAGGTGCTGTGAGCAATGAGCTCACTTAATGATACCCCTCGCCTCTCATATGAATATAATGGTAGTGTTCATGTTTTGATTTGAAATATCCAAAATATGTTTTTGATCATAAAGAAAAATACAAGGTGCAAAATATCATTATGTAATGAAGACTATTTGAAAGTTTCAACAAATTTCATTCATTGGCACATGTATAATAGGAGTCGTGGATAAGAGATGGATACCCAAGCGTAACAGACAGACGAACGAACGAACTACTTTACCGATTATTATATATTATCCCGTTTTTCAAGTGGGAGTAAAATTCATTTAACCAGCTATCAAACGTTCCTTTCCCATTCGCTTGGTCCTTTGAAGTAAAATTTGAGGGTATTATTAATGAGACCTTGAAAACTACAACCTATGTTATTGTGGCTTTATTCCAAGCCCTGTATAGCAAGCGAGGGTCCAGATGTGTAGCTTATCACTTTATATTGTGACATGTCTACTTGCATGAAAACTGGTACGCAAAACACGTACAATTGACCAACAATTAATGAAGTTAAGTCTCTTGTAGACGTGTTGACGTCTCTTTATAAGACCCAAAGGTCACAACTCACAATAATATCATTATGGGTCTGCTAATTATCAGAAAATGTACTTTTAAAACCGGCCCATATTAAGAGGCCCAGGGGTCACATCGCTCAATTGACCATCGGATAGAAAAAGCACAAATCAGATCACAATTGAAAAGTTTACTTTAAAGGGGTAGGGGTTGCAGGGGGGGGGGGGCTTGAATTCTAAAACTAAAACCTCCATATCAATTCTGCATATAACTTATTGATAAATTTCTTGAGAAAAAATATAGGTTTTTTAACATTTAGTTTTTGTATATTCCTTTGTAATAATTTGAATTTGACTCTCCTTTGTTGCCCTCTCTACCCAAAAGGGTACTCTTCATTTGAACAAATTAAAATCTTCAATACATGAGGATGCTTGTTTATATAACCTATTATAGCTTTTCTTGAATTGAGATTTTGTCCCTTTATTTTTCTTAGGTAAAACTTTGATCCATCATTGATACCCTTCCCTACCTTTGGAGGTTATGTTTTGAACAAATTTTAATTCTACACTACCTGTGGATGCTTACATATAAATAACACTAATCATGACTTTGCTATGCTTTAGATAATGATGTATTTCCTATATATTCCTGTAAAAATGTAATTGCCCTTTGTGGTCCCATCCTACATGTACACCTGGGGGTCATGATTTGAACAAATTCCAATGTACGCTACCTGAGGATGATTCAGTACGAGTTTCATCTTTCCACTCCCTATGGATCTTGAAAAGAAGACTTTCAAAGATTTCTCCTTATATATACTTATGTAAAATTTGATCGGCCATTGTGGCCCCATCCTTGCCCCAGGAGTCATCATTTGAACAAAGTCATATCTACATTACCTGAGGATAACTAAACATGAGTTTCATCTTTCCTGAACCAGGGGTTCTTGAGAAGAAGATTTTTTTAACTGCTTTTAATTTTTCACTAATTTTATAATTATCTCCCCTTGAAAAAGGGTTTGGTCCCTCATTTTAACAAACTTGAATTCCCTTCACCTAGGGATACTTTGTAGCAAGTTTGGTTGAAATTGGTCCAGCGGTTCTTGAGAAGAAGGTTAAAATGTGTAAAGTTTTCAACGACACCAACAACAACTACGACGCCAACGACAACATCCACAGAAACGGACAAAGAAGAATGTATGGCTTTAGCTTAATTGTGCCCTAAAAATTTAATGTTTTCAAAAACTTCTAAAAGTGGCTTAAATATTAGTTAAGTTCATGACTGTGAAAGATCAGTAAAGAAAATAACATGAAGGAGTACCATTCTGGAAATATGACGTTATTAATTTGATACATTTCTCTATTTCAAAAAAGAAATCTGCCTCAAAATCACCCATTTCAAGGTAATTTTCCTTTACAAAATAGTGTCCACAGCCGTCGCCCACTTTAATATTTGGATGTGTTGTGCTTAATACAATGAAAAATTACATATCTAAAAATCTTTTTGGGCGATGCCTGTGGACAAATTTTCTGAAAAAAAATCAATTGAAAATTGATGTCTTCCGCAACATTTTAAGAAATAAGGGAAAATGCACATGTTTATGACGTCACAATTAGCATTTAGGAATGTATGTAAGAAAAATGATTTGTATAATTTTCTGCACGGAATTTCAATGATTCATAATACATGAGATTTCATTTTTTACATCAGTTTCAATTTTAAGAAATTTACAGGGCAAGATTTTAATTGAGAGTGTACCTTCTTCTTTTGATTAGAAAAGCTCAATTGAGCCTTCGGCTCAGGTGAGTTAAAATATACAATAAATTAACCGATTATAAATTTTTATTCCCCATTCCATATGAAGCACAATATTATTTACTTTTTACTTGTTATCTGCAAGACAATAATGAATCCATAAAATCTCAATTCCATTATAACAAAAGTCTTCTAAATGTTCTTGAGAAAAATCTATATTCTTATAACTAATAACAACATATAATAACTAATGACGGGAGGGGGAGAGTTTGATATTTAAGAAAACCGATATGGTACCAATCTTTAAGAAAATACAGAAAAAGAAGTTTTTCTAAATATGATTCTTTTTCCGTGTCCATAGACAAGTAGGCGTCTTTTATTAGTTTATATTTACATTTCCAATGTCTTATATATTCGAGATAAAATTACAAATTGTAAATGTACCTTATTTCCCAGTCAATGTAATTGTGCGGTTCCAAAAAAAAAAAAACACAAGAAGCCAATGTGCCACATCGCTCACCCGAGCATTGTGGCTAGGAAAAAAGATAAGTTGGTTTATTATTGAAAAGTTTAAATCCAAAAGTAGTCCCATGTCTATAGTAACCAATCATGGCTTTGCTATTCTTAAAGAAGATTTTTAAAGAATTTTCCAAAATATTTCTATGTAAAACTTTGATCGGCCATCTTCCCCTGGGGGGATCATGATTTGAACAAACATGAATGTATTCTACCTGATGATGCTTCCATAAAAATATGAGTAATTATGGATTTGTTATTCTCGAGAAGATTTTTAAAGAATTTTCCTATATATTTATTTCTATGTAAAATTAAGTCGGCCATTGTGGCCCTGCCCTACCCCTAGGGGTCATGATTTGAACAAACTTGAACATACACTACATGAGATTGCTTCCATATCAATATTAGCATTTATGGCTTTGTTATTCTTGAGAAGAAGATTATTAAAGACTTTTCCTATATATTTCTATGTAAAAATTTGGTCGGCCATCTTGGCCCCGCCCTACCCCCAGGGGTCATGATTTGAACAGAGGTGAATCTATACTACATGAGAATGCGTCCATATAAATATGAGCAATTATGCCTTTGTTGTTTTTGGGAAGAATTTTCCTACTCGGCTATGTTAAGGAAGGTCAGAGTTCACATTCCTTGTACATCGTATTGGAATTTCAATTGTGACGTCATTGAAATTTAACAAGCCACAAAAATTAATTAACGGCATGATCAGGCGTAAATAACAACTTGAATTTATTTATTTTATTGATTATTTATAAAATCTTGTAATATTGCAATACTTGATAGCAATACAGTCGAGTAATGGAAGAAAGCCTTTTGTCAAATATGACGTCATCAGCCTTGACATGACGCAGCACTAGTGATCAAGAGGAGTAGATTGTTTAATAATTACAAGAATGCTTAAATAAATATGATAACATTGCTAATTTTTAGACCTAATCATTAAAACTAAAAGAAAATAATTTACTAAATACAATGTGTATAGAATATGAATTTATCTAGTAGCATTGAAGTTGCACAGGGATAAGGAATATAGAGAATATCGCAAAAAAGATGAACGTCTTCGTGATTTACATCAAAAGTGCAAGGGCATAGACTATTTTGTTTGAGCTGAAATTTGGAATATTTATTGCTCATATAGTGTATATTTTGAAAAGTGCTTTAAATTATGGCTTTGTTATTCTTGAGAAGAAGATTTTTAAAGAATTCTCCTATATATTTCTATGTAAAACTTTGGTCAGCCATCTTTGCCCTGCCCTAGCATCGGGGGTCATGATTTAAACAAATTTGAATCTGCAACAATTGAGGATGTTTCCAAACAAGTTTCATTTTTCCTGGCACAGTGGTTCTAGAGAAGAAGACTTTTAAAACATACCACCAAATTTTCACTAATTACCAATTATCTCTCCTTGAATGAGGGCGAGGCCCTCAACAAATTTGAGTCCCCTTTACCCAAGGATGCTTTGTGGCAAGTTTGGTTGAAATTAATCCAGCGGTACTTGAGAAGAAGTCGAAAATGTGAAAACTTTAAAGACAGACGGACAGACAGCCGAACAAAATGTGATCAGAAAAGCTCACTTGAGCCTTCCGCTCAGGTGATCAAAAAACCACATGCAAGGCGGAGCAAACAGCTAGACACAAGTATGGCTTGGATCACGTTGATTGGCAGAATAAAAGCGTAAATGTAAGGATTAAAAGTCACTCAACTTAAACGATTGATCACATAATGAAATCAAAAATATTACAGTTATTCCTTAAATCAATTTATTTAAGTGTACAATCCCACCTCTCAAAAAAAAAGGGGGGGTATGGATTTAGGGAGGGAGTACATGTACTCCTCAAAGATCCCCCCAAGCACCCACTACAGTTAATTAAAAAAAGCTGGCGTAATCATTGAGAAGTTCTTTGTGTTTTCTTTTTTGTATATTTTGTATTATACCCCAGCCATTATAACTTGCTATCAAATGTGTTTTCAATCGATCAATAAAGTGCCCAGCCTACTCCGACTATTTATTATGTGTCACAATTAAAACCCAATTCGGAAAAGCACAACATTCCGGAATTAGCATCCATTTGAGGGCTCTTTTTATGGCTCTTTTTATTACCTGAAATAAAACTAAAGCACCGTTTTTAATGAAATTTTTTGCACATGTTGTACAACAGAGTTTAAAAAATTAGGATTTAATGCTGAATAATTAAGATTTGAGTTAATTACTAAAAGTTAGAGGGGTCCGAAAAAGGACCAAGGCACTACACTTTAGTGGAAATATTCTTTAAAAGTGGATTGCCTATACTTGGTCATAATTACGAGAGCCGGATAGGCTCATTTCTGAAAAGATAAAAATAATATTTTACTCGATATAAAGAGTAAATTATTTCGTTTTAACGAGTTAGCTATCTCGTAATAACGACTCAGTATCTCGTTATCACGAGTGAATATCGTTGTAACGAGTTAATTATGTCGTTATAACGACTTAGTTTTATCTTGTTATTACGAATTACTTATTAAATTAAAACGAATTAGTTTCTCTTTATAACGAGTTAATTATCTCTTTATAACGAGTTAGTTATCTCGTTATATCGAGTTTATTAACTCGTTATAACGTGTTAGTTATCTCGATCGCTATAACGAGTTAATTATCTCGTTATACCGTGATAGTTATCTCGTTATGACGAGTTAATTATCTCGTTATGACGAATTAGTTATTATAGAAATATGGACTCTATGTAGGTCAATATGCATTTATAATGACCCAGGAAGACAGATATTGACCGAAGATACATGTAGTATATCGACCGAGGGCGCTAGCCCGAGGTCGATATACTTCATGTATATTACATTATATAAATAATAATTTCCAAAATTTTTTAGTACAATGTATATCTTCCTATGTTTACAGAGATAGTATTAACCATAAATAAATTGAATGTAAATGTTTCAGAATTCATTGAATATCACTCAGAGGAAATTGTTTCGGTAATAAATTTTAACCCATATCATAATAATAACGCAATATATCTATCTCCGAATAACACAGAATACCCCCTCCCCCAGATTGAGAATCGCACTCGTTTACACTTGCAGAGGAAATGCACTCACAAAATATAAATACCTATGTCTTCTAAGATAAGATACAATCTTATACATGGCATGCTTGTCTTTATTTTCTTTAGTCTCCGTAATCGCGTAAACAGCGTCAAAACTCTGCTCGCCGAGTGAGTGGAAAAGTCGAACTCAACCATGAAAGGGTATCACCGTATGTGCTAAGTATTCCCGAAAAATGTTGACAGATATGCTTGTAATTGTTTTTTATTATCAGCCTCAGAGTTCTTCACTATGTCTTTTAAATTTTTCTTACCTACAACTTGCGAACTTCCATGTTTGTCTAAAGCGAAAGTGAAAACGAGGCAGCTCGTGCGAGTCATTATTCGCTTTCAGCGGTCGTTATTAAAAAATAAGTACTTCGTATTGACCAATCAGATTATCGGATTTAACAAAGTTATATAATATATCGTTATAACGAGTTAATTATCTCGTTATAACGATTTAACTATCTCGTTATAACGATTTAACTATCTCGTTATAACGAAGTAATAATTTCCCCTTTATCTCCAAATGAATAGCAATATAGGAATTAAAATTGGCTGTAGTTTTAATGCCATTGAAGTTTAGTTGATAGTTAACAATCGTACTTAACTTGAAAATTGATAAAGAGATGCAAATATAATTTGCGATATGGTTCAAATAATATTAATCTTGAACTGTCTTGTTTTCAATAATCACAATTCGATAAAAATAGCAATCTTTTAATCGATCACATTTATGCGTGGACGTCTCTAAGACAACAATAAATATATATATATATATATATATATATATATATATATATATATATATATATATATATATATATATATATATATATATATATAAAGCACTAAAAAACCAACAACACTGTATATCCTAAATGTCGGATCTACCAAGTAGATACAAGGTCACGGATGGAAATTTATATAAAGCACTAAAATGACCAACGACACGAACAATAAAAATTGTCAAATTTTCGGGACGCCCTGTCCCTTCCTCAGGACAAAGAAAAAAGTTAAAAAGTCATAAAAACAAAGGAAAAAGAGAAACAAAAACAACTAGCACTACTACTAAACTACTAAACACTAGATATTTACATAATTACATGTTGAATTGGAAATATTAAGAACACAAATAATGAAAGAAATCCGGACCGCTGTGAAATGCGTCCGGTCTATCGGGTATACTCGGGTGAAGTGCGATTTACATAATTGAACGAATTAATTATGCTAATTAATTACGATAATCAGCAAATCGTACATTGTTTCATTATCTCAAAATGGCTTAACTTTACTTAATAAAGAATAATCAAAGAAAAATAATATAGCAGAGATATTTAAACATATGAATTATGATCCATTATAAATTTTGAAATATTTAAAGATTTATTACCGGGAAAAAATTTTAACAAAAGCGTAAACAATAAATAGTTTTTTGATAATTGAACGAATTAATTATGCTAATCAATTAAGATAATCAGTAAATCGTACAGTGTTTCATTCTCTCAAAATGGCATAACTTTACTTAATAAAGAATAATCAAAGAAAAATAATATAGCAGGGATATTTAAACATATGAATTATGATCCATTATAAATTTAAGCATTTATTACCGGGAAAAAAAATTTTTTGACAAAAGCGTAAACAATAAATAGTTTTGTGGGTTGTCCGAAAGTTGGTGACGCAAATTAACAGTAGAGTTAACACTAAATTGAGAGAATAATCTTGTCTAGTATCATCAGGAATTGGGTCTAGTTTACGTTCATTCTGGTGAAGTCATTCAGTTTGTTAATGCCGTTAGGGCGGAATGACTTCAATCTGTGCATCCAGAACTTCTCTTTGCTTTTTCTCTGAGCATCTGTCCATCTTGGGTTATGGTCAATCACCACTACTGTCATGTCCTCCCATTTGTGACCCTCAAGGTTGAAATGTTCCCCAACGGGTTCATTGAGTTTTTTGGTCCTAATGGTCGAGCGGTGGTTATTGACTCTCCTGCGGAGATCTCCTGTTTCACCAATATACTGTTTGGAGCAAACTTTGCAACTGATGAGATAAATGCAGTTGTCAGTCTGACAGGACAAATTCCCTAGTATTTTGTAGCTGCGGCCTGTAACAGGGCTGCTAAAACTGTCTGTGTCAGTGCTGTGCTTACAAAGAAGACATCTTCTGTCAGAGCAAGTTTTAAAGCCCCCGTTTGGTAATGGGTTGTCCAGTCTGGTTCTTACTACCATGTCCTTAAGGTTCCTTGGGCGTCTGTATGCAGCCAGTGGGGGTTCCTTAAAGACCTCTGCCATTCGTTTGTTTGAATGGAGAATTGGAAGGTTCTTTTGAAGGATACCGCTAAGGTTCTTAAGGACGGGATGGTATGTAGTTACCAGAGGGACCCTGCCGCTATTGTCTTTCTCCTTGTAGCGTAATAGATTTTGCCTGTCATGTCCCGCCATCTCATCAATAGCTGTTTGTACGGTGCGGGCATTGTAGCCTCTTTTGCATAAGTGGGACTTAAGAAGACCACTTTGCTCCTGATATAAGGCAGGGGAGGAACAGATGCGTCGAATTCTGGTGGCTAGACCCTTAGGCACTCCCTTAAAAGTGTGTGGGGGATGACAGCTAGTGGGCATAAGATATAGGTGGGAGTCTGTGGGTTTGGTGTGGAGACTGAATTCGGCAGGGTCCCTCTGGTAACTACATACCATCCCGTCCTTAAGAACCTTAGCGGTATCCTTCAAAAGAACCTTCCAATTCTCCATTCAAACAAACGAATGGCAGAGGTCTTTAAGGAACCCCCACTGGCTGCATACAGACGCCCAAGGAACCTTAAGGACATGGTAGTAAGAACCAGACTGGACAACCCATTACCAAACGGGGGCTTTAAAACTTGCTCTGACAGAAGATGTCTTCTTTGTAAGCACAGCACTGACACAGACAGTTTTAGCAGCCCTGTTACAGGCCGCAGCTACAAAATACTAGGGAATTTGTCCTGTCAGACTGACAACTGCATTTATCTCATCAGTTGCAAAGTTTGCTCCAAACAGTATATTGGTGAAACAGGAGATCTCCGCAGGAGAGTCAATAACCACCGCTCGACCATTAGGACCAAAAAACTCAATGAACCCGTTGGGGAACATTTCAACCTTGAGGGTCACAAATGGGAGGACATGACAGTAGTGGTGATTGACCATAACCCAAGATGGACAGATGCTCAGAGAAAAAGCAAAGAGAAGTTCTGGATGCACAGATTGAAGTCATTCCGCCCTAACGGCATTAACAAACTGAATGACTTCACCAGAATGAACGTAAACTAGACCCAATTCCTGATGATACTAGACAAGATTATTCTCTCAATTTAGTGTTAACTCTACTGTTAATTTGCGTCACCAACTTTCGGACAACCCACAAAACTATTTATTGTTTACGCTTTTGTCAAAAAATTTTTTTTCCCGGTAATAAATGCTTAAATTTATAATGGATCATAATTCATATGTTTAAATATCCCTGCTATATTATTTTTCTTTGATTATTCTTTATTAAGTAAAGTTATGCCATTTTGAGAGAATGAAACACTGTACGATTTACTGATTATCTTAATTGATTAGCATAATTAATTCGTTCAATTATCAAAAAACTATTTATTGTTTACGCTTTTGTTAAAATTTTTTCCCGGTAATAAATCTTTAAATATTTCAAAATTTATAATGGATCATAATTCATATGTTTAAATATCTCTGCTATATTATTTTTCTTTGATTATTCTTTATTAAGTAAAGTTAAGCCATTTTGAGATAATGAAACAATGTACGATTTGCTGATTATCGTAATTAATTAGCATAATTAATTCGTTCAATTATGTAAATCGCACTTCACCCGAGTATACCCGATAGACCGGACGCATTTCACAGCGGTCCGGATTTCTTTCATTATTTGTGTTCTTAATATTTCCAATTCAACATGTAATTATGTAAATATCTAGTGTTTAGTAGTTTAGTAGTAGTGCTAGTTGTTTTTGTTTCTCTTTTTCCTTTGTTTTTATGACTTTTTAACTTTTTTCTTTGTCCTGAGGAAGGGACAGGGCGTCCCGAAAAATTGACAATTTTTATTGTTCGTGTCGTTGGTCATTTTAGTGCTTTATATATATATATATATATATATATATATATATATATATATATATATATATATATATATATATATATATATATATATATATATATATATACATATGTATAATTCGAATTTGAAAAGTATAAATTATTCAATTTGATTTTTTCAGGACAGATATCATAACAAAAATTGAACTAAAATAAGATTGTAACACGTTTGTGTGTATTTTGCACTATTCAGCGGAGACAGATAACGCGATCTCTGAAGACCTAAAAATAAACTTAGATAATGACCACACTAGGGTGACCTTTTAACCTGAACAATTCCCAGAACATGCAATTCATTAGAATGCGGTTGTTTACTTAATTGTTTATCGGAAAATGTATTTGGTTAGCAGGAAGAAGCAACCAATGAGATTGGAGTGACCAGAGTTCAGATGTTTGGATAAATAAACTGCAGAAAACAATATTTTTATAAAGATTATGCAAAAGATTTTTTATTTTATTTTATTTTAAACGTGCATTAAAAGTTTAAAAAGTATTTAAGGTTAGAGTAATAGTAATTAAAATTTAAATTAAAATTTAAAGTAATTATTGCAAATGTCGAAGGAGTTACAAATATAGAGATGAAAATCTACAAAAGTAAACCTAGTATGAAATGAACGGCCGGGATAGACAAGATTTCAGTGGGAAGCTGAATCTTGACTGTCTTGGTTGTATTTCATACAGGTGAGATAATTTTCTAAACTTGCGGTTTTTGTCAAATAATTAAAATTTTCAGATAGCTTAATTTATTTACAGGTTACATTTTTATGTTAAATCTAATAATGTTTAGTATAATGTTTTGTATATTGTAAGAAATTATTTATTGTAATCTAGAGATTACAAATAGATTGTTTGATTTAATAAAGAGTGGGAAGCTGAATCTTGACTGTCTTGGTTGTATTTCATACAGGTTGGGTAACATCTCCACTCCCCAACCATGGCAGCTGCTCTGGTACACAAATTTATACTGAATTATATAATAATTAAAAAAGAATAGTAAAGAGCCATCCCGGTACCTCCACAAGCCAAGCGAGTTCAAAAGGAATAGTGAAAAATAGTCATCCCGGTACCTCTTCACGAGTCCCAGTGAATGAGGTTATCCTGATTATGGAAGGCGATCACTTAAATTCTTTTTATTTATTTACTTTTTTTTATGAAACTGATTTGAAATATTTGTAGCCACCATCATGTATAATTTTGCTTGTTTACGTTGACTAGTAGTAATTTTATCGAAGTTGTGATCGACCCTCGAATGTATAACAACTTTTCTTTTTTTTTTGTACCGTAAAAGTAGAATTTTTAGCGAGGATTTGATTTTGGCATTATAATCGAGGGTGCTGACATCCCTCAAATTGAATATCCCTAAACATGCGTATTATTTCTAATAGATTCTTTAGTAACCATTTTTAAAGCGCTAAAATTACTTCTCGCTAAAATAAAATACCAATTCTCAGGTAGAAATCACTAAATTTGCGTCTGGCTAAAAGAATGGGTGGACTTAACTGGCCAGAAAAAATGCCGTAAATTTAAGTTTCATAAAATGTTTATTTTTTTCCATCTTATAAATCCCTGCTATCTTAACTGTGTATTCATGGTACGGATGTGAATTTAAAACACTCTTTTCGAGGTAAACTAAATAAATATCGAAGGCATGGTGCCTGAAGATTTCTTGAATATCAAGAGATAATCAGGGTCACGCGTTTTTCATCGTCTGAATGCATAGTCAGCACATGTTTGTCGGCTTTCTTAAGAAAACTGTAGTTGTATATTGAACAAAATAATGTTATATTAAAAGGAGAAGAACCGACAAAAGTGTGCTCATACTTAATTTAACAAAAATACATGTTCAAAACAAACTTCTCGCTTCCATTGAAATGTCTTCGATTGACCTGTTAAATATTAAAATTCGTCACGTGATGTCCACCTGCAAGTGTACTCGTGAAAACAGTTACATTGTATTCTTCAACCTGACCTCGATCTTAATCTTGTCTTTGAGCGTGTTTTGTTGCCGTTTTCAGAGTTTAGCAAATTACATATTGTTTTAATTTTGCGTGTCATCACATTTTTAAAATAATTTCATATTGACATCGCTGTAAAATGCTAAAAACGTATTCGAATTTTTGGAAGGAGAGAGGGATAGAGAGAGAGATGTCAATAATGACACCGATCGATAGCCCCGCTTCCTATAAATATTGATTGTGTGAAATAAAAATCACTCCGGGTACATGTCGAATTCCGGAAGACGACACTCATGTATCGTTGCTTCAATTTTGATACACGACAACAGGGCATTGTTTTTGCACGAATGTTCCACCTAATATAACCAAGTATATGTTGCTCTTTACATTGCACATAATTTATTTTGGATTCACTTCATTTACAGATTGTAAGAGGAGTCGCAAAAAGATCCAAAATAGGGCGTTAAGTCCACCCATTCTTTCCACTTATACGGTATATGTTTTAGATAACTTATTAGCTTCAATAATCAATGACTAATTTCCTAAATTAATACATTATAATAGCACGCTAACGCATGCGTTAATGCAACATATATTATATACACTTACAGTGTGATACTTATTAATTTTAGAGTCAAACATCTTTTGAAGAAGGGGGATATGGAGACATCAATGATTAGGTCATGGGCCTGCATAACCTTTGGGGGTTACTGTCTACTCATAACGAGGCACTCTAAAAGTTTCTGTATACATGTACACGAAATTGTCTTTCGGTTTTTTAATGTAAACAATGCAAATCAACTGCATTGTTTATAAATAAATGAATTGCAATCACAGGCACAACCCCTCGATAAAAAACTAGTTTGCTGTTTTTCAATGAAATATTTATCATACACACTCTGAACAAACTTTATCGACCCATCCGTTTTATATGCAATACTTCCTATCACTTACTTGTAGATATATCAACTTTAGATTTTTAACTCGTTATAACGTCTTAGTTATCTCGTTATAACGAGTTTATTTCCTTGTTATAACGAGATAATTAACACTCTGTAAATAGAAAACTAACTCGTTATAACGAGATAGCTAAGTCGTTATAACGAGATATTCACTCGTTATAACGAGATAACTAAGTCGTTACTATACACCTATTTACTGGCTGCGCCTCGGGAAATAGTTTACTGTCTTCGGGGACGATAAACTTGCTATTGTCCTCATAGCCAGTAAATAGGTGCTTTATTACACCAATGCTGACTACTTTTGTTACGTCATTATATACTAGTCAAAAAGTCCCCGGGTAAGTTTTTGCTTTACACCTCTCTTATATTGAATTATTTTAACAGTATAATTTAATTAGTATACAGGATAAAAAAGTAGCAATACAGTTTTTTCTCACTTAATGTATTTTATGGAAGCACTTTAACATAATATGTAGACATGTCAAGACACCCTAGAAATAAAAAATCACAACGTTAAATACTGCATTATCCTCCATTCAAACGAATTCACAGCAAGACAACCGTTCCTCAATGAGTTCACAATATCAAAGAAAAAAATCTTTAATTTATTGAATGTTTTTCCATGGGGAGATAGGTCGTCCTCTAGTTCCGCTAGATTCTGATGCTGAAAAAACTTCTTCCATACGTGTTAATAAGGGTTGAGATTAGGATGACAATGAGGCTTACGGAAAGTACCTGTGCCTAGCTAACAAAAGTTACATAATGTCTTATTACATATGTACCCCAGTCCTCCAGTTTGTCCTCTAGTTTGACATTGAGGGGAAGGCACTTCCGGTTCCGGCTCTATTGATTTTTCCGGATAAACTCTAGGATGATTTTGTAGTGTTTGTTGAAAATCTAGCGATTTCTAATGATAAGAAGGAATTCATGTATGCTTTGTAGGTTTTTCTGGCGATAATTATAATGGTTTTGTATAAAATAAAGTCATACAGTGAAAGGAAACAGAAATCTAGTTACTACGACCAGCTTGGGCCATTTAACTTCACTTTCACATTATTGCGTTGACATACACCGCATTTTAATCGAACATTTTTCTGTTTTTCGCAATCAATTAAAGATGGAGAAGACATGGAAGTAAAAATAATACGAAGAATACACCCGAAAACATATGCAACTCGAACTTCATGCTTTTTAACAAAAACGGTCACGGTCGAGTAATTACACATTCGATTACAATTTTTGGGGGCCTTCACAGGAAAGTATTGCAAATGAAAGACAAAATTGTAAGAAACTAGTACATTGATGTTGAGGTTTTGAACTTTTTGAAAAAAGAAAAGTGGGGACTTATAGCGAAGGAAACAGAATGCTTCCAGTGAATAGTTTGATGACTATTTCACCATGGGCAGATAGCACATAAAACTATATCACAAGATAGAATGTTTATTCCTCATAATTTTATGTAGAACAAATTCACAGAGGTATAAGAAAACGAGATAATTAACTTGTAATAACGAGATTATTAACCTTAAAACGAGATAATTAACTCAATATGACAAGTTATTTTTTTATCTTCTCAGAAATGAGCCTATCTGGCTTTCGTACATTATAAATTATAACGAGATTATTAACCTTAAAACGAGATAATTAACTCAATATGACAAGTTATTTTTTTATCTTCTCAGAAATGAGCCTATCCGGCTTTCGTACATTATAAATCGATCTTTACGAATTAATATTTAAAAAATAGGACTATGGTGGATCTTCATTTGTCAAGATAGAAAAAGTAATATATGTAATATAGAAGCATTAAGATTAAAAGTACATGTCTTTTTACAACTTCCTCTTACGTCCGTCCTTATTTGGATGAATATTTATAAAGAGCATGTATTTTTTTTTAAGATGAAATTTACTTAAAAAAATGAAAATTATTATAATTTATTGTTTTACCCCTGTATGTCCACTTTGCGAACACAGTATCTTTTTGGTCACAAACTTTCTTATCCACCTTCTCGTTCAGACGTTTAGAGGCGTCCACTACCACAACATAGAAAGCTCTCCTGGTCAGGTAAATCTGGTGACAGGCGTAGTACGCACACTGTCCTCCAAAGTCAAAAAATGTCAATGATTTCCTGGCACCAGTTTCTGGTTTACTTTCATCCATATCTTTATTAGATTTTCTGTCATTTTCCTTAACTAAAAATACAATTAATTTTAAAAGGTACTTTTCAATGAATGCGCTCATAAATTTGAATTATGGCGACCAAAAAATAAAAAAATCCTACATACCGGGGGTAACAAAGTTGATTATTTGAAAAAAAAAAATCAACATTGCTTGATCGTTTAAATGCATTATCCAGTATAGGCGTATCTTTTAATAGTGGCCATTAATTATTTTTTATGTCTTTTTATTTTATTTTCTCAAATTTATCTACAATAGATATATTTTTTAAAAATACTTATTTTAACTTCGTGACCTTAACCTTTAAGTTTTCTCCATTAGCCCTGTAATTTTGCTAGATATTCTAAAAATATTTTTTCACGTAGGAAAAAACTTTTATATGTGTATACATGTAACTGTTACAGTCGTTATTTAAATAAAAAGAAACATATATCAGTCAAGACATTGATATGTTTTAATACAAAAGGATTTTTCATAAGAATTACAGAAGGGTTTAAGGTTTGGTTTTGTTTCCAAATACCGTCCGTAGTTCTATTGTATCTCCGTACTAATTTGTCCTATACAAATACACTGTACAATCGTCACGTTGTACATTAAGATGAAATATTATATAAATATAGCATGTAGTTGAGTGTAACATTGAAAATTTTCACCCCAAGAAAACCATTGTCAACCGAGGTGCAGCCGAGGTTGACAATGGTTTTCGAAGGGTAAAAATATTCAATGTTACACTCAACTACATGCAATATTTATTATATTATACTGAATGTTTTATACAAATACATATTACAGTGAACCGTGTGCGCATAAATTCCGCGCAGTCGCTATTTTTTGGAATACAACCCGTCGTCAAACAATGTTGACTGTTGCTACGCAGGAGGGCGTGGCTTCATTATTCAGCGGGTAGTAGTTTTTTTCATCAAATGTTTCTCGACGAATCAGATTCAAGTAATTTACATGAAAGTATAATATAAATGAAATATCCTTTTCACTTTATTGCATGAATACCTTATTCCATGTATTTGGTCCTTCTAATCTTATTGCACAGACTTTGCAATTCCCTCATGCTCCAAACCAACCCAATTCATTCAACAAATCCCGTAGATAATTTCAAAAATCAAATACATGTAGGTGTTAAATATTGTAATGCACTTGAGAAGAAATAGCCCTGTTACCTTTAGTATTGCATTGTATCCTATTTAGCTCCTATAAATCAATTTCATTTAAGTTAAATTATTTAAATTGGTCTACCTCTTAGTGTGCAATCCTCTTCACAGATTTCAAATATTTCTTCGTGAACCTCAAGTCCTTCTGTTGACTTTATTTCCTTTATTTCCCTCTTACTTCGCTTCAGTAGACGATTCAGTAGCGTAGTTTTCCCGGCCCCTGCACATCCTACAATCATCCCCCGTGCGTGATGGACTTCCTGTACTCCCCCTCTCTCGGCGTAGTGAACGTACCGCTCTCTAGCTTTCTGATCCCATTTCAATATCTCCCTAGGGACTTTTACTGCCAATATAAAAATAAAAGATGAAATTTAAAAAATGAAAATAGATTAAGCGTAAAGAGCAAAAATATATTATCATTATTTTTACTTGTTTAGATCACGTATAAGCATAATTTTTAGCAGTTACTGGAGTATGGAATTTTGGCATTATAAACGAGGTAGCCAAAATTGCTAAAAATGAATATCGCTAAAAATTAAATGCGCTAAATTTTAATAGCTTCTTTAGCGGGCTTTTTAAAATCGCCAAAATAACATCTCGGTAAAATTTCAATGTATGCGGTACATGAATATTAATTAAAAATCTTTTAGTGTAACCCTAAAAATGAAGATGCCAGGATTTAATAAACGACTCATCAGTTTTTTTTTTCAGTGCATTTAAAAGACGAAAATCGTTTTAACATTTCTTTTTCTCATCATAAAACAGGTTATAAATTTCTAAATACACTCATTGATAAAACACTTACTCAGTTATAGATCATCATAATGTAAAAGAATTCTTTTAAGATTTGAATACAATAAACCTATTTAAGCCCTATGCTCGACAATTGACGACAAATAGGTAATGATTTGAACTAATATAAATTTGGTTTGCGTTTTTATGAATGTACATTAATTTAAATTTTTCTCCATGTTGAGTGTCAGAAAAAGGGGAGGGAATTTCTGGATGTTCAAGGCAGTACGTAGATTTCAAGCCCCTCCTCCATCACGTTTCTGACAATTTACTTCATTTTGTCATTTGGAATTTATGGTTTGTGTTTTTATTTATTATTTTTGAAGTAGGATATAGCATTGATTCCGAGATAAAAAACGCAATTTAATGTTGGGTTGATTAAAAAAGTTAGATCCAGCTCCTTTAAAAATTTGAACACGCTATCGTCGCTACACAAAGAAATTGAGTTTTAAAAGATGACAATGAGGCAGATCAGTATTTGGGGTGGGTGGGTGGGGATTATCGGGGGCGTGTATTTTTATTAAATTAACGAGGCCCAATCTAGTTTATAGAAATTACGAAAACTGAATGATAAAAATAATTAATTCTTCGAAATAAATCTTTATGCATTATGCTAAGAAAAATTAGAATGACATTTTGTTACTTTGCCTTTATTGTAGTCAAATAGGGGCACTTTCTAGAAATGGACCATTTTTCGTGCTTTTATACACAATAACATACTAAAACTACCCAATAAACAAAGGAATTGACAAATAAGAAAAACTGAATGATGCAATATATTGTTTTTCACACATATCAAGCAAATTTGCATCCCTCTTTTAAAATCGGAAGTAGCTTTTATTGCAGTGAAAAGGGGGCATATCAAAATACAAAAATAGGACTTATTTTATTCAACTAGGTATTCTAAAAGTCGCAATGGGTTTAAATAACATCAACAGACGATTGTAAGACTGTATTAGTTTTTATAACTTAAATAGGTCTTACAATAGAAAAAATTTTCTCTCCATACTCAACAAAAAATAGTGAGTATAACCACTTCGATATGTTCGAGAAGAAAGATTTAAAATAGTTTACCTTTGGTTGTAGTTTTTTTTCTTAATTACAAATTGAAATTAAAAAGATAAAATCAATAAATCTGTACCAAGAAATCGATACCCCCAAATAAATCATGTTCCAAAGTTCTCTATTAATAAAAAAAAATATGTTTTCTAAAAACATGTAAATGATAGAAATCCCAGAATGAGTCAGCTTTCAACAAGCACAGTCCATAGAGCTATTAGGTATAGAGCAAGTAGGTATGAAAAATCATCAAAACATTTTAGTGCAATTTGACGTCATTTTAATTGTGACGTTATTGTATTCAATTGTGACGGCAGTCAAGGGTACTGTGACGTGCCTGAGTTGACGCTGCGTTAAAACGTATGTGCAGTTCAAGTAGATCAGGCCTCGTTAAAATGCACAATCATTAAGTATCCTTTTAAATCGTTTTGCGAATGAATTGGAAAAAAATAGCTAAAATAAATGCCATAATTTAGTTATTCAAAACACAGTATCAGAAAAACATTTCCCATTCACAAGAAGCCGATGCCACAATAAAAACTTTAATTATGAGTCTCTGGAACAACAAAATTTTTACTTTTCAAATATATCCACTTATCCTGCCGAATCAATATTAAAAAGACGTAGAAATTTATTTAAAGGTCTTTTTGACTTGATCTAGCAGTTAAAAAGCAGAATATAGTAAACGATACTCCAATTAATAATTTGGTAATTTTAGTTAATTACAAGGTGCGTGGTTAGGGATTTTACAAGTTGTGAAAAATGTAAAAATGAGAAATGCAAAATCATAAAAAAAGGTAAACAATCAAACGTAGGAAATGTTATTTTTTCACAAGTAATACTTACAACATCTACTGACGCTGTCATGAATCCTTTCGTCAGACAGGGTACAGTGTGTGATGATGTCCAGCTGTAGTTTGTCTATAAAGAGGTCATACATCTCCTCCGGTCTGTCTGATACATACAGACATCTCTCTCCCTCAGTCCTCTCATAACACCAGGACCGGCAGTATTCCGATATCACGTCACGTGACGCTGTGGTCAGGAAAAACTCCAGATCACTGTCCTCCATCAGACACTCCGTAACAAAGGCGTACATGACGTCATGTCTGATGTCGTCTGATATAAACGTTATCACACCGTTATGTGTTTTCTTGACATCACGCTGAAGGGTTGTCACATCAGCATCATCAGACGGAGAAATCTTTTGAAAATACCTTTCCCGTATCTTTACCAATATTGACCTGAACGTCTCTCCATTTACAGTAGCAGTGTACTTGTCACACAACAGTAAACCATAAAGAACACTTTTTTCCACTTCTGAATAGTTATGATACTTGCCTAAAATGAATGAAATCCAAAAGTTAAAGGGTCACATGTTCATGTATTACCAATAACAGGCCAATTTAGAAAACGTTTTATCAAAGAATACTTTCTCAGACAATTCCACTACATGTACGTTTTTAGACAAAAAAAAATTGATAAAACAGAGTCTTTTTATGATTGCCTTTATAAAAATTATTTTATACGTACAGAAATGAAAAAAATCGGGCACTTTATGAAAGCTGCATGTATACTTTAAACGTTGCATGTATTTGCTCATTTTTCGTATTTCGGTTTGAAAAAAATGTAATGTATATACAGTATTGTATTTTTCGGAAACACCGATCTATAGTTTCATGTGGAGGGGTATTCAATTCTCTAAAAGGGCTATTTATAAATGTAACGGTTAATTTTTCGCATAATAAAAGAGCGCGAAACGCGCACCATACTTTTTTAACCGACAGTTTATTTATAGAGTTTCTGTCCTTGCGCCAGGTATTTAATTTTATTTAGAGATCATATTATTAAAAACTTCATAAAAATTCTGTTTGAATATTAATCTAGTAGTTATCTATTTTTTATAAATTTTCAGTGCAGTAATTTGAATTTATAAAATTATTATTTTGTTGAGTAAATCTCTAAGATTTAAACTGGTTCGTCAAGTAATTTATTTATACTCACTGTGCTGACGCCCCTGTGTTGAATGGAACGTGTTCGAGTTTGAGAGTGATACGTGTTATGGTAAGAATGGTGTTAATTTTGTGTTTTATTTAACTTGAATTACACTAAATATTATATCTTTTTATCGTTATTATAATAAATACCGGTATATTGTTTATTTCAATGTAGAGACCACACACGCAGTGTAAATTCTTTTCATGTATGAGTGACCGGGTGTGGCATCGCCATATTTTGGTGGTATGTGTTCGTTTGAATTTAACTTGATTTGCTGATTAATTATTTTATTTTTGGTTGTGTGTTCTATTGGAAATGTGTGTATATATTTTTGTTTGTTTGTAGCTCATTGCCAATTTGAAATTGAATTAAAATAAAAGAACCGTAAAAAAGAACTTGACTTTACTCGTTACAAATGGCGTCGTGGACATACAATTAAAAAAATCTTTTGGCAATGAGTTACTTCTAGGCCCACACTCGATGACAACTTCGGAATTCTGAAGTGCCTTTTGCCTTTGTCGACGTTAAGCATACTACAGTGTCATTCGATTGACGTTTCTGATGTCCTGAGTTCAAAGTTAACTACCAGTAAACCGAGTGTATTCGACAAAGACTTAGTTTGGTTTATGATCAACGGCAACGAAACGGACATCTGAGTATTCCAAACAACGCCCATTGAGGTGACAAAAAACTTCACCTGTTTATAACTGTAAATGCACTTTAACAATAGGAATTGTGTAATTATATCTGTGCATTAGTGTATTAATCCACTCTTTCAAAAATGTCTACTAAGAGGGAAATCAACAGCAACACTTCACCAGAGATTGAAGAAAACTGAAAGTGCTTTGTGTTTAAAAGAAATAGAAATGAAATATAAAAATGAACCAAAACCAAATAAAGCTGTCTATGTTGCGAGAGAGAAAAAGATTGCAAGGTTGTGTGGTAGACCTGTGAAAGAGAATGACCCCGATGTAGCAGAATGGTTAGATGATGCTAGGCAACATTTAAAAGTTATTGATGATGAAGATGCAAAGATAGGTTTTTTGATGGATAATTTAGGTGGTCAGGCAAAAGATAAAATAAGATTAAGACCTAGAATGGAAAGAAATATATCTGACAAAATTTTAAATATCATTAAAGATGTTTTTACAAGTACAGAAACTTTGGGCGCGTTGCAACAGCAATTCTATCAAAGAGATCAGAAACATGGCGAGTCGTTGCAAAATTACTCTTTAGCATTAATGAAATAACACGACAAGATCGTGGCAAAAGATTACAAAGCTGTAAGCGATTTCGATTTGATGCTAAAAGAACGGTTTGCTGAAGGCATTTGCGATTCATCTCTCCGAAGAGAGATTAGACGTTTTTCATTCGAACAGAAATATATGCCTTTTGGTGAATTTAGACAAACAGTGTTACGATGGTCTGAAGCCACTAGGTAAGTCATGCTCAGTACATGAAACTAGCATTCAAGAGAGTATGAAAACAAAGGTTACAAAATCACATGATGATGGTCAATTATTTGAAATTCTTGATATTCTTAAGTTGCAACAAAAGCAAATTGATGAAAATCAAAAAAATTACAGAAATCATCAAAAGAGGTTATGTGAAAAGTAAATCCACAGTTTGAAACTAAACCCTTGCAAGGAAGACAATTTCCTAAAGTCAAACAATCCCATTTAACATGTTTCCGTTGTGGTGGAAAGGGACACAAAGTACAAGACTGTAGTACTCAGTTAGAAAACAACAATCCTCCACGTAAAGGTAAGTCACAAGGGGCACCTGTCTCTAATTTTCCTTTAAAAGCGAAGCGTCTGTTGTAGAGAGTCGCCCAGCAGACGAAAGTGAGAGGATAAAAGACTCATTTGATCAGGGGATCATAGAGAGAGCTTTAAAACAATGTCCTGTCGTAACAGTACAGATTGAAGGTAAGCCAATTTCGTGTCTGATTGACACTGGTTCACAAGTATCTACTATCACTGAAACTTACTTTCGAGATCTGTTGAAAGCTGAACCTAAATTAATTGACGTTACGAAGTGGATGAAAGTGTCTGGCGCCAATCACTAACCTATACCATACATTGGTTATATTGAGGAAGTGATAGACACTGCTCATGGTCGTGTACCAAATGTTGGAATACTGGTGGTTAAGGATACCACAGACCAATATGGTAAGCAGAAAAAGTTACAAGTTCCTGGAGTACTCGGGAGTAATTTCTTCCATATTCTAAAGGGACAAGTTGAACAAAATTTGTATTCAGTCACTGAGAAGAATGATCAGTTGTTAAATACTTTGTCGATTTTTGAAATGAATACGTCAGTTTACGGTTCTCAAAGATCTAGTTTTGTCAAAGTTAGGGGTCAAGATCCTATTAAAATTCCTGCAAATTCAATGAAATTTGTTTTAGGTACTGCACGTCAGACGTCCAAGAACACTTCAGTGGGTTGGTTCAAGCTGTCCATGGCAATAATGGTACTCTACCGAAAAACATCTTGGTGATCGATACCTACGCAGATGTAGAGAATGGTATGATTCCAGTTCGAGTCGTAAACATCGGAGATGAAGATGTTTGGTTGAATCCAAAGACCAGGATCGGCATCCTATATGACGTCAACGTTGAGTACGCTGCTCAGCCCAACTTTTAGGCAGAAATTGAGGTAAGTACTCGATTAATTCAAGTACACATCGAAAATATTCATGAGAACTTTGAAAGGCTAGATGACGTCAAAGCAGTAGTAAGCAAAGATAAAGCCATACAAATTCATGGTGTAGAAGTAGATGTCGGAGGAATCATATCAGATGACGAGAAAGAAAGGTTGGTATCAGTTCTGAATAAGCATCAGACGTTTTCTCCAAAAACAGTGATGATCTGGGTTCTACCGATACGGTAAAACATAAAATATTTACCACAGATGAAGTTCCTGTCAAATTGCCACACAGACGTATACCTCCGAATCAAATCGAAGAAGTGAAGTTGCACATTCAAACTCTTCTGAAACAAGGTATTATTAGACCCATTACAAGTCCATATGGAGCCGCTGTTGTATTAGTCCACAAGAAAGACCGTACATTACGTCTTTGCGTCGACTATCGGCGACTAAATCTCAAAACAATCAAAGACGCATTCCCAATTCCCAGGATTGAGGAGACACTAGATGCACTTCATGGCGCTAAATTCTTTTCTACATTAGATCTAGCACAAGGTTTCTATCAGGTACAGAGAGATGAGCAGGATCGCCAGAAAACGGCATTCAGAGTTGGTCCCTTGGGTTTGTATGAATTTGTCCGCATGCCCTTCGGTCTTTGTAATAGCCCAAGTACTTTTCAAAGGTTAATGGAATCTTGTTTAGGTGACAAAAATTTCGAAATCCTTCTTTTGTATCTCGATGATATTTTTGTCTTTTCTTAATAGGCTTGAATTTGTTTTCAACAGATTAAGATCTCACAATCTAAAAATAAAACCTTCAAAGTGTCACTTTTTCCAAATAGAGGTCAAATACTTAGGTCATGTTATTAGCAAAGACGGTGTTAAAGTTGACCCAGAGAAAATTTCTGTAATCAAAGAGTGGAAAACTCCTCAAACAGAAAAAGAATTACGTTCCTTTTTAGGCCTAGCTGGGTACTATCGAAAATTTATTAAAGGGTTTAGTCAAATTGCTGCTCCTCTTCATGCTGTATTGTCTAAACAAGAGAAAAAGACCAAAGGTATGAAAATCGTAACAAGGCAAATTTCGTTCAAACATAAATGTAATTCAGAGTGTGACAATGCTTTTGAAAATCATTTCTTACAAACACTGCAGTTTTAGGTTTTCCAAACTTCAGCTCTCCATTTATCGTAGAAACAGATGCCAGTTTCGATGGATTTGGTGCAGTTTTGAGTCAACGGCAGGAGTCAGGAAGAGTTGTGATCGCCTAAGCATCTAGAAGCCTTAGACCAGGTGAGAGGAACATGTCGAATTACAGCTCCATGAAATTGGAATTACTTGCTCTCAAATGGGCGGTAACTGAAAAGTTTCGAGACTATTTGTTAGGGAGCAATTTTATCGTATACACTGACAACAATCCCCTTAGTTATTTCAAAACAACAAAGTTAGCAGCCAATGAACTGAGATGGGTTTCGGAGTTGGCACAGTTCAATTTTGATATCAAGTACAGATCTGGAAAGTCAACCAAAAACGCAAATAGTCTTAGTAGAAGGTATTTAGAAAGTAATTCTGAGGAAATTTTAGCAGAATTAACATAAAGTATTTCCTTGAGAGAGTTTATTACAGACTGTCAGACAATTACAACGGACAAAGAACTAACTCCTTTGTTTCCCGAATACACTTCAGACGATTTACGGAAACTGCAGGTGGAGGATCCAAAGATCAATAGAGTGCTTCACTGGATGGAGATTGGTCACAAACCAACATCACGTCAAATTTCAAAAGAGAACGGAGAGGTGAGAAAATATCTAAGGAAGTATCATTTGTTACAGTTCAAGAACGGTGTCTTGTACATGACAAGCAAGGGATTAGATGGTGAGTGTTTGCAGTTAGTGTTACCAGAAAGTCTAAGACCACAGGTAATGGAGTCCCTGCATGATTGTTCTGGACACCAAGGTCGCGAGAAGACATTTGCTCTTGTAAGGAAAAGATGTTACTGGCCAGGAATGCAGGCAGACGTGATAAAGTGGATCGAGAGATGTGAAAGATGCTAGATTGCTAAGACACCAGTTCCAACGATTAGGCCATCAATAGGTAACTTGATAGCTAAACAGCCATTAGACATTTTGGCAATGGATTTTACATTATTAGAAAAATCTTCAGATGGTTTTGAAAATGTTCTCGTTTTGACAGACGTTTTCACGAAATTTACCATAGCAATTCCTACAAAGAATCAAAAAGCTTCTACTGTCGCTAAACATCTGGTTTACAATTGGTTCTATAAAATTGGCATTCTAGGTCGTTTGCACAGTGATCAAAATAGAAATTTTGAGGGCGAGGTAATTAAAGAGTTATGCAAGTTGTATGGTATCAAAAAGTCACGTAGTACTCCCTACCATCCTGAAGGTAACTCGCAATGTGAGAGATTCAACCGAACGATGCATGATAGGTTAAGAACGCTTGATGCACAGAGGAAAAGAAAATGGACGGCGTATTTGCCAGAACTTGTTTATGTATACAATGTTACACCTCATTCTACTACAGGATTGACTCCTTATTTCCTCCTTTATGGAAGAGAACCAAGATTACTTGTAGATTACTTGTTAGGTACCAACAAGGACGATGTAGGTTACCAGGTAGACGATTGGTTGAAGTCCCACAAAGAGCATCTTGAGTACGCCTGGACTGTTGCAGGTAAGAACACAGAGAAGAGTGCAGAAAAACGACGAGAATTTCACGAAAGGAAATCCACTCTTTGTTTAATTGATGTAGTCTTATCAAAAACCATGTACAAGGTAGGAATAAGATACAAGATGTGTGGAAATCAGATCCATACATTGTCACAGGTAAGTTACAGGAAAATGTTTATGTAGAGCTCTTAGGCATGAAAGAAAAGCACCAAAACGTGCAAAATAATATTTGTGAAGAGTCTGATTCTGATGAGGAGATACAGGCATAGATTATGAATTTGAACGAAAGACATTTCTTCGTGTTTTTATCAGTTGTGTATATAGTCAGTTTTATCTACTTGTTGATGAAGGCATCAACAAAATTGTGCGGGGAGGAATGTAACGGTTGATTTTTCGCATAATAAAAGAACGCGAAACACGCACCATACTTTTTTAACCGACAGTCTATTTATAGAGATTCTGTCCTTGCAACAGGTATTTAATTTTATTTAGAGATTATATTATTAAAAACTTTATTAAAATTCTGTTTGAATATTAATCTAGTAGTTATCTATTTTTTTAATAAATTTTCAGTGCAGTAATTTGAATTTATAAAATTATTATTTTGTTGAGTAAATCTCTAAGATTTAAACTGGTTCGTCAAGTAATTTATTTATACTCACTGTGCTGACGCCCCTGTGTTGAATGGAACGTGTTCGAGTTTGAGAGTGATACGTGTTATGGTAAGAATGGTGTTAATTTTGTGTTTTATTTAACTTGAATTACACTAAATATTATATCTTTTTATCGTTATTATGATAAATACCGGTATATTGTTTATTTCAATGTAGAGATCAAGCACGCAGTGTAAAACAATTCATGTATGAGTGACCGGGTGTGGCATCGCCATATTTTGGTGGTATGTGTTCGTTTGAATTTAACTTGATTTGCTGATTAATTATTTTATTTTTGTTTGTGTGTTCTATTGGAAATGTGTGTATATATTTTTGTTTGTTTGTAGCTCATTGCCAATTTGAAATTGAATTAAAATAAAGGAACCGTAAAAAAGAACTTGACTTTACTCGTTACATAAAATTAACTGAAAAAAAAAAAGGAGTGCTAGGGATATTTAAAACATATCTTTATTATTATATCTCATTTGTTTATATATATTTTACAAATGGTATACAGTTGAACATTTCAAATAAACAAAATTTATGAAGTTTTGAAATGGACATTTGACGTTTAGTGCTTGTGGCCACTTCCTGCTGAAATTGCTTCATTATCAGCGGTCGATGTATTTGTGTTAGAAAGTGCACATGGGCAAATGAGACGTAATTTTTTTGTTGAATAAAAAAACCCTTAAATTATGATAACAAGTAAAAATCATGAGTAAATTATTTTAAAAGAGTCATTGTGCATTTGATAGTCACTTTCGCCTACTCTAGAAGTGATATTTTAAATACATTGTTAAACCACATTTTGTCATACAATGTTAGTTTATACATGCCTTGAAGCAAACCTCACAGAAATAATATTTAAATATTAATAGTTCCTTCATATGATGGGTATAAAAATCATTCAGTTTATATGGACAATATAGTAAATATTGAGGAACCCCCTTAAACAATGACATACTGTAGCAAAATACCACTCAAAACCAGAAAAACAACTGAATAATTTTATTTGGATATGACTGCACTTCATTACATTTAGAAAATTTTGGTTAAAGGTGGTCTTCATATTGAAAATATAAAAAATATTTTAAAATTTCTTCTCAAAATTATCTTAAGATTCAGCAATCTGTCTTAAATTTATCCATCCTAATACAATGACTTCGTGGCGTAGTGGCATGATTGCTGGGTTGTAGATAATGATCGTGGGAGAGGACGTTCTAAGTATTAAGTACTTGTGCCCAATCCTTTTGTTGTAACATCTTAACAATAAAATATGTTCAAACCAATGATCGTGGGTTCGAATCTCACAGTGTGTGTCTTATGTGACACTACTCGTGATTAAGAAGACTGTTGAAGTTTATATTACTGTTTTGAACTATTTCACGTACTTTTCCTTGCATGGGTGCTTTTAAAAATTAAAAAATATTTTTTATGATAAATATTTCTTTGCGGCCAATTTGATGATTTGTATCAATTATACAATACAAACGGAAAATTTTACAATAGACATGGAAAAGATTGACTTGTCATACTAACTCTGTATATATAAGGCTATTTAAATCTACATTAAAGGAATAAAGAATGGCAACAAAAATTGACTATCGGACATATATAACTATCGAAAACATATGACGACACGATGTTAATTAAATGTGATGATTGAGAAATTCCGTTTTTTTTCAAGGCTACAAGATACATGCTCTGAAAAAAACTATTCGTTTATCCTAAAAATAAAAATGCCCATGACCTTTGTCCCTATGAGGGTTGATTTCTACCATTGAATCTAATACATGTAAGTTATTATACCTCCTAACATGTGCACAGGTCCTTTTTTCATTTTTATTTTAAAAATACCTCAACTCACAGACATTATTGTGAAAAATTATAATATAGAAATATAGATATAATCTCAGTGACGTAGACTCCTTTTTGAAAGTGCGGGTCAAACCCAAGAATTTTTTTTTTCACTTCCTTGAAAGGCTGACAAGCAAAAAAAAAACACAAAGAAAAGGAAAATTGTCCAAACTCAAAAATTAATTTTAGTGAGTGTGTTAGTGTAAATGGAGAGGGAAGGTGTGTGTGTGTGTGTGTGTGTGTGTGTGTGTGTGTGTGTGTGTGTGTGTGTGTGTGTGCGATGGTGTGCGAGTGTGTACATGTAGGTTCAGTACCAATTTTTTACTCAAACACTGCATTACCCTATTACCCTTTTATAACCTTTTACTGACAATATACTGCAACCAAAAGTGGGGCGGAATTAAATAAACATTTCCTATAGAAAAAAAAAATTGAAAAAAAGTTAACCCCCCCCCCCCGCCCTGATGCCATGTGCCTGGATCTTATCCCTTACATTAAGACGTGGTTGATCGCTGCCGTTATGCAAAATAGTTTTGCATCAATGTGTATTTTTGTAATAATAATTTGACCCTTGCAGACAGATTGACAACTTTGCTAAAAAAGTCATACATATTAAACATGTTATTAGTTCTCAGGGTTAAAAAATGATTAAATTTACTTTACACATGTACCATGTACAGATATTGTTGCTGTTTGCATTTAAAAGACACATGTAAATATGTATTTATTGAAAATGTAAAGAATTCTGATTATTGTAGTTTATAAAAAGTCAATTTTTGAAATTGCATTTCGAGAAAAGGTTTTCTATAATTTTAACAATGGAAAGGGAAAATGCGACTATTCTGTAACATATACCAACAAGAGGCCCAGGAACACATCGCTCACCTGAGAAATTAGATATGTAGAATCATTTTAAAAGTGGGTTCGTGGGAGGAAGGGGTCGAAAAACTGGAAACTGAACTTCCTCGAAATGCTTTTGAATTAATGTGACACATAATGAATTGTTATTTATTGTAATGATCTACTTTATTGATGATCAATCATGGTTTTATGAAAAATTTTGTCCATTTTTCCAAAATATTTCTATCTAAAAATCTGATACTCTATTTTGTCCCCACTCTACCCTGGGGTCATTATTTGAACAAAATGGGATTTACACTACCCAATCCAGGATGCTTCCGTAGAATAATGTCCAATCACAATTTCGATTCGCTGCATGTTCTCAAGTTTTATTTTATGTAGTTCTATTTTATAATTAATCACCCACAATGACCCCACACTTGCCCCAGGGGTCATGATTTGATTAAACTTGACAGATTTTTCCACATAACTATGACCAATTATAGCTTTGCTGTCTTTAAAAAAATATTTTTTTTCTATATGTTAAACTTAAATACCCCATTCTTGCCCATCCCTACCCTCGGTGGGGGGGGGGGGGCAATGAATCTAACAAACTTGAATTTTCATTACAAGATTATGCTGCTTCAAGAAGAAAATCTTTCCTGGATGACTTGTTCTTGAGAAGATTTTAAAAGATTTCCCAATTTATTCTCATGTAAAAATTTGATACTCCTTTTGTGGCCCCACCCTTCCCCTGGAGTCCTGATTTGAACAAACTTGAATATACACTTCATGAGGATGCTTCTATATAAGTTTCATCTTTCCTGGCCCAGAGGTTCTACAGAAGAAGATTTTATAAGATACCATTAATTTATCACTTATTCATGATCATCCCCTTGGAAGAGGGCATGGTCTTTCATTTCAACAAAAACGAATCCTGTTTACATAAGCTTGGATAGTTTAAGGCAAGTTTGTTTATATTGGCCCAATGGCTCTATAAAAGGAGATAAAAATATGAAAAGTTTACGACAACAATGACAACGATGACAGACAATGGACAAAATTTGATCAGAAAAGTTCACTTGAGCCTTCAGTTTAGGTGAGCTAAAATTATCTGATTGCGATTTACTCTATGTATTTTAATCTGTCTGAGTTGTTTCTGATTATTAAGTCAACACATACTTGGTATTCTGTAAGCTTTGTTGTCGATGATGTAAATGTCGTTGTGTGGATGGAGACCTATACAGGATCTCACGATGTCAGGTCTCGCTTCATCAACGTATCTCCGGAGCCACGACACGTGATCTACACTGTCCCGTGATCTTCCTCTGTAGTGTACAGCCTCCCCTCTTTTTTTAATATCCATTAGAAATTCTTTTCTTTTATCTTCACTCTTTTCAAATATTTGATTTGAAACATTCACTGTAGAAGAAAATGATCGATAATTGTCACAGTGTTAATCGTTTTATTTTAACCAAAATATTTTAAAGGTGAATAACATTGATACTATGGGTATCAAGGAATAGTCGACTATTCAACTATCAGTCGAAAGGACCTACGGTCGAATAATGAGACAAAATTCTAATATTACGTGTAAATAAATGCAAAAATAGGAGGCGATAGAGAGAGGGAATTCTATTGTATAACGTCCTTCGTCAAACTACGAGGGATGATCAAAACGTTCACGAACTAATTGAATAACTTCCATAAAAGAAAAAATATTTGGTTTCAATATTGGTTATATTTTAAATTAATCCTCCCCGATTTTTATGCACAGCAACCACCGTTCTGCGCATGTGTGAATCACGTGATATTTGCGGTCCCGTGACCCCCTCCGTAGCGTTCTGTCCAAAAAATTGAAAGATTTTTCTGAGATTTATATTTCTTATATTTTATTTATATTTCTTTCCATATGAGTAAATTTCAATGACAAGAACAGTTAATTTGTCAGAAATGGTCATATCTCGGGAACAGAATGGGTGGATAAGAATATCCTTTCCAAAAATAAACATGGCGACCATTAAAACACAAATCTTTGTCTCGGGAGAGACCTTTTTCAAGGTGAATAGAGAATGGGTGCCTCCTTTTTATCATATCTAATTTGTTTAAAATCTCAAGTTAACAATATCTTGGGTATTTAATAATTATACTATTGTTCAAATATTCAACTATTTTTCAAAGTGTTAATTGGAGGTCTTTGATAGGAAATTGCTTAATTAAAAATACCTATCTTCTCAAACTTGCTTTCACTGGGTAAGATGACAAGTATCATTTTTAACCATCTGCCTTCATTCACTAAAACAATCAATCTAATCATTAATTGGGTTTGTAGCAACTCATTAATCTCAATAAACTGTGTACAATTTTTTATATGATACTGCAGAGGAATTTCTAAGATATTCATTAAATTATACAGTCGTTTGTTGAACGAGTTCGTCTGAGACAACCATTTTTCGTCACATGTGACCTACATTATGACGTCATTTTCACATTGTGACGTCACAAACAAGGAGAAAAACTTTATTCAGCATATGCTATTTATATACCTTGTGTATGGCTATGTATGTACCGAATTTCAGTCTAACGTTTTGATCACCCCTCGTATTTAGTATACGTCCTCAGAAGTACATGTGTATAACAGATCAAAAACAGTCACATTATATACATGTAAATAATTTTCCACAACACAACCTGTACGCAGCACTGTTAAGGCTAGAAAAAGGGGGCGGGGCCTAATTTATACGAGAAAAATTAACTGTGACGTCACACCAAAAATATGACTTTTATGCATTCCTCATTTTACCCGTAAATCAAATATTTTGCAACTTTGAACTGTATTGGCATAATAATAAACAATAAAACTTATCAATGCATTAACAAAAGTCGCTAGTTAAATCTCATACAGCTGGTTTTAAACAAATCACTGATCTCGATGAACTTGTCAATCATTACGTCATTTTGGTAAAAATGAAGTATTTCATGTGCTGTGAGAGGCAGATTTGGGATTTTTTAACAATGAAAAATGCGTTTTATTATCAAACAGAATATTATTTACAGGTTTTTAATAGGCTAATAATACCATTATATATCATTTGTTTATTGCGATTATTCATTAACTATGGAGAGAATGTATTTTGATAAGTCTGCCATGTTTTTATGTTCAGGTTAGGTATATATTTTACATCGAGGTGCCTCATTAAATCGCTCTTTCGCAAGGGCATGCACTAAATAAATCTTGACTATTTTTTAATATAAATAGAGGATATGTTCTTTAACTTGAAAAGTGCTGCTGCTTTCTTTAATTCGAGAGCATGACTTTATAAGTACACAAAATATCTGGTAAAAGTCAAACATATTTCGACATTGGCCTATTTACTTGAAATTTTAACTATCAAAACGCGGAATCTTTTAAAAGCAGCAGCACTTTCTAGAAAGTTCAAAATATGCAGAAACAATTTATAGCTTGAATTTTTAATTTCAACTAGCTTATGCCCTTGCGATATTGAAATTTGTTATTGACCTACATTCTGTGTACCTACTATGCATTCACCACGTGACTGTCTATCGATGGGACTAAACTCCGTACAGTACAGAGTAGGTTGTACTCTGCTATTTCCATAAGTATTTAAGTTCTGTGATAATAGAGCAGCTGAATAAAAATAAATTCAGTTTTAAAAACAATGCCCGTTTTTGCACTTCTGTTTCCGTTGATTTCTTGTAGTAAGCCTTAACAGTGCTGCGTAGCCTTAACAGATTCAAATGAAAAAAAAAACTTTAATTACGAATGCTTCACAACTTTTCCTTTTAGTTTTTAAATAATTGCATCCGTTCACTTAGACCCCCCCCCCCTATTTTGTCGTGCGATGTATTTACTGTATTATAAGAAAACAGCATGTTCTACAAATTTACAATGGTCAATGAAAGGTGACGGTCCCACAACGCAGAATATAATAACAATGCAAAGTTTTATACACTGTAATTATTAGAATTTGTGTGATTAAATTTTGAGTCGAAATCAAGGCAAAGTTTAAATACGCAAAATCTAAAAATACCATTTTTGGATTATTACATTTTGCTTTGATACATTTTTTTGTCTAACTCAACGCAAAAAGTAACAAGAAAACGTACTTTTAATTTTTTGCTGCTACATGGATTTTGCGTTATCTAAATTCTTTGTTAAATACAATGCAAAATGTAATATTATAATACATAATGTATTAAAGAAATTTTTTAATAATTAAATTTTTTTTGATTTTGTGAAGCATAGCTGCATTTAACCATGGGAAAATCCACTTTACAAAATAGTTAGAACTGTGACAATCAGACAAACCTTACGGATTTTACAATCCTCATCTATTTTTGAAATTAATAGTTCTAAATTAAACCCCCCACCCAAAAAAAGAGAGAGAGATAGAGAGAGAGAAATATTACAAATAAAGCAATTATTTGTTGACAAAAAATGATTCGGCCCTTTTTTTTTTATTGTTTGTGCATGCATGAAATATAACCATACCAATAAATGTGATTGATTAGAGAAACACATCAAACACCACCATCTTATTGATCAAAGATTAAAATAAATTTACGATCGTATATTATGATGAACAACCTATTTTTAAATACATGTGTGTGTTTAGAAATAAAGTTCTTGCTGGTTTCAGTTCAGTGCTTAGGGAATACCCATAAAATAAAACCTTTTGGTTTATTTTGCCACCAATTAAAAACTAAAAGAAACGCACCATGTATCTTACATGTAAACCATCGAAACACAATAATTGTAGAATGGGTAAAAATGATAAAACTTTAACATAATGTAAACTTACAGAACAGAAGAAGCAGCTCGTGTATACGGATGTCCTTCATGGTGACGTGAGTCAGTATGTTTAACTGTAGACGGCGAATCAGTAAGTGATCACTGGCATTCAAGTCAGTAATGACACACTTCTCTCCAGATTTTTTGTTGTACCTGTATGATCTCAGGTACACACTTGCTGTGTCATAACTACTGTAATAGAATGGTATACGACTGTTTATTGATGCTATCTGATACATTGTCTCATCCTTTGTGTCCTTCGTTATCTTGTCCTGATCTTCCCAAAGGTAACCACGTGACTTCAGTCTGTCCAGAGTCTGCTGTGCTTTCTGGAGTCTTACAGTATTCTTTTTAGCGTACACTTTTTGTCGTATCCTATTTAGCAAGTCCAGCCACTCTGTGTCAGTGAAGTCAGGAGGACCGGAGTCGGAACACAGAAAACAGAATAACACGGACACCTCGGTATCAGTCAGTTTGGAGAACTTATCTAACAGATAAATAAATAAAATTAATACAAATAAATAAACAAGGTAGTTGACATAGACACAAATAATATTAAATCTTAATCTATTTCTATCTGTCTGTATACTAGTATATTATCATGTCATTTTTTGAATTTTAAATGAAACATATCATTGCAATGTAAATACATGATAAATTATAATCCATAAAAGGTCTTCTAATATACATAGGGTGTAGGTGGAAAACAGCAAAAAAACAGGTAAGCACTGCTCCTTTAAGTTAAATAAACATTTCATACATTAGATAAATATATAGTACTGTATTTGAAATTCTAAATAAATGAAAAAAATCAATATTCAAAATTTATTACGCTCTTTGGGTTGTTACAAAGAGATCAAAATATCATATTTTTGGCGAATACATTGCTGTGTTTCCTATGAATAATTTTTTTTTTAAGATCGAACCTGGTTCACGACTTCTTCAACGAATCGTTACAATTTATAAGTCTAAGATTTATCGTAACTCTTTGTTTTGTTTACGATACATATTAAACCAAAAATGGTACAATACATGTAAACTTTGTATTATCCTAATGTCAAAGCAAATAAACGTCCATGTTTTTCAAAAGGATCTGTTGCTGTCCTAGTAGTGAACAAGAATAACCTCTCTTGCGTCACATGTATTAATATTTGGCGCACTTTTCAAAGCAATTTTCTCAAAATTCTAGTATAAATAAATGTTTTAAAGAGTTTCGATAAATAATGTTTCTCTTTGATACATAAATATGAATTTTACTCTTAATTCACACAAATTAAACAGAAATAATGATTCAAAAATTCAAGGCAAGAGAGCCCCTTGACGACGGGCCAAAACAGAGATATTTCAGCCCTGAGGACGAGACAGCCCTAGTTCCGGGGAGCTGTCTCCCCTAGTCCAAAACGCCTGTATCAGGGCTAATACACTGCTAGGTATATGATATAATGTAAAACTGAATGATGTCGTGTTATTTCTTTCTTGTTTAATTTTGCTTTATATTTCATTTATGTATTATTTTACTACGATTATTGCCAAACGCCGCGGACATTATTCTCCAATCACGAACGTCATCAAAAAATTATCGGATCAGAAACACGCATCAGACCTGTGCAGTTAGAATGTATATTTGACTTAATAATTAAATACATATTCAGACCACGTCGATGTGTATTCTTTTGCAATTTAAACACTGTATATTGCAGAAGTAGCTGATGAATGTAGGTTACTAAAGCGAAGCGGGACTGTTTCACAGACCGCCCTACGCCATATTAAAACTCCGCGATTTAAGGGATAAAGTGTTAAAACAGGATACTGATTTTGTTCTTGTATATTCTAGAAAATTAAGGCATATAAGCTGTAAACAGATTCATATTTAGTAAAACGGTCATTTTAATATGGCGAAAGTACAAGTCGGCTGCATTCTATTCACAAATTTACACTCTTGTGCTAAATGGAACAGAGTTACTGCAGCATGGTGACCTAATTCGTTTCTCTATAGAAAATTCTCAATATTCTCCCCCCTTATATTTTTGGGAGAGGGATACAACTCCTTAGAATTTCTGTAATGGTGCAAAGCGGGAGCGAATCGCTCCCACATAATTTCGGCTCAAATTGTCGGTAAACGGCTATATAATTAACATGTCTAACAGTTCCTGAAACGTTCTACTTTCCCATTTTTCGGTTCGCTCACCGTTTGTTTAGCTTTCGTTCACCGTTCATTCAGCGTGCGTTCACCGTTCACAGTATTGTGTTCACCGTTCACCGTTCGCTCGCGTTCACCGTTCGCTCTTCGTTCCGTTTACTTTGCGTTCACCTTGCGTTCACCGGACACTTATCGTTCAGACTTCATTGTCATTCGGAACTCCGAAGTGAAAGGACTTATCTTTTTGATGGTAAGGATTCACACGTTAATTAAATAATTTAAATATCGTGTTTGAAGAATAACTATTTCATTGGAAAAAATTATATATGATATTTAAATTTCTATTATTATTTATTCAGGAAATTTTCCTGGAAAATAATACATTATGTACCTACATGTATGTAGAACGATTCTAAAATATTAAATTAAGAAAAGGGCAGTGTACAAATGCTTCACGTACGGCAACATTTTTTTGCAATGTTAAATCATTAATGATTATATAATAAATAATCCAAGTCCACCGTTTGCAAGGGGTAACGCGGATGAGTCGCTAAAATGTAAGAGGGAGTAGTTTTTAACAAATGGGGGAGTCGATTTTCACCTCTTTGGAGTCAGAAGTGATGTTGGTCACGTCTTTTTTCGGTATATGTAAGATTTATTTACAAAACACAACTATCCCACGGAAGGAACAAATAGTAAAGCTTTCTGTTGGTCATTAGTCCGCCTAGCATATACGTCTAGTTTTTTCAAACACTTCGAAACTATTCTACAGATTTCATATTTTCGTTGATCGAGTGGATAAAACATGCATAGTTTGCCAAATCAACGACTTGTGTGGGGATTTTGCAGTTAAAACAGCTAAAGCAAACGTTAATCTCTCAAATGCAACTATTCAATCTTGGCTAGACATCATAAAAATTAATAATTTAGACATTTTCTCTTCAGACAGTAATGATTGCGAAAGGGGGAGTCGTTTCTGGAAAAACACAACGCATAGGGGAGTCGCAAAATAAGTGAAATGTAAACCTAACCTGGTGTTGTTTTAAGTTACAGAAAATATCAGCAATATACACGTACATTTGGATTGTACATCATGGGAGCACATGTGCTTTGGGACAGGACCCATCCCTAGCTCAGTATGTATTTTTCTTATGCATCACAAAAATTCTAAAAATTTTGACAAGCAAAAAAAGGATTATAGAAGAATGCTTAGATACAACATAATTTCTCAACCAAATTTTATTATCTCGATAACACATTTGCAAATATAACTATGATTTAACTATTCTGCAACAAAGCGTTGGAAGACCTTTCATACTACGTGCCTGTTTCAAGAAATGTATTTTGAATTGTTATTTATATGGGTAAGGGAAGGGTCTGAAGTTCTAATTATAATTAGAGCTATAAATTTTAACAAAGAAAAATATTATACATTTATTGACTGATTTCGAGGGCAACAATCGTTTCTCGGACCCAAGACCCAAACTGTCTGCCTGAGACTTTTAGGTCGAAGGCAGACAGTTTGGTTCGAGGGTCCGACAAAATGCATTTTGCCCGAGAACTCTTTCAATAAATGTTTTGTTATACCTTTCGTTTTATTTTTTGACAGACATGTACTCTGTACTAAATTCCGTAATATTCCGTCAGACCTGTCACTGTTTTATACCAACAAATGAAAATGAGATTAAGCTGCACCCATTCTGTGACGTAAGTGGTCCAACATCTCACACAGCGGTCAAACATCGATTTTTTTATAACTGCTCAGCAAAACATCAAAAATGTCGGACTTTTTTTTGCATGGATTTTTATAGGAACAATCTTTAAAGGTATAGCAATAAAATATCATGCCCTCATCCCGAAATACATGTATACTTTTTAGAAGAGGTTGATGCTATGTGTAAAGGAAATTGGCAAAGTTGAAGTCCCTTTCCTTCACCTCCTCTATATTTGTTGCTATTTTTGTAGACATTAACTGCCTAACGGTATTGAGTTAAAAATGCTGAAAATTTTAGAAAATTCCACTGCTCATCCGTGCAGAAATCATATCAATGTACATGTACATGTAGTAATATATCTGAGTACTGGTACATGTATATACTTATGTACTTCATAAAAAGAGACGATAAACTAATGCTTTTATTTCTACATGTTCATATTGCCTTTATTGCTCTTTATTCATGTTACATTTTACTAAAACTATAAACTTATCAAAACAATTATGTAAGGAAGCATTTTAAAATAATAGTACAATTCAATTTTGCGACTCCCCTACGCATTGTGTTTTTCCAGAAACGACTTCTGTTATATCTTCATTGATTTTAACTTCTATATTCTAAAGTTCACATATGCATCTTTAACAAAGATATAATAATATTTAGAACAGTAATTGATTCTGACAGTTCCTAATGGGTTAACCTTAAATTGTTTATATTGAAAGCGCTGGCTCTGTAGAACTTGTTATTTGATAGTCTGAGAATGTCTGGAGTTTGTAGCTAATGTATGTTAATGTATATCACTTAACAAAATGTAGTCAATGTGAACAGACGTGTTTGTATTTATTCATACACAACAACTCCCCCCTTCGTAACCATTACTGTCTGAAGAGAAAATGTCTAAATTATTAATTTTTATAATGTCTAGCCAAGTTTGAATACTTGCATTTGAGAGATTAATGTTTGCTTAGCTGTTTTAACTGCCATAATCCCTACATAAGTCGTAGATTTGTCAAACTATGCATGTTTTAACCACTTGATCAACGACAATGTGAAATCTGTCGGATAGTTTCGAAGTGTTTGAGAAAACTAGACGTATATGCTAGACGGACAAATGACCAACAGAAAGCTCAACTATTGCTACCTTCCGTGGACTACTTGTTTTTTGTAAATACATCTTATATATATCGAAAAGAGACGTGACCCACATCTCTTCTGACTCCGAAGCGGTGAAAGTCGACTCCCTCATACGTTAAAAACGACTCCCCCTTACTTTTTAGCCACTCTCCCGCGTTACCTGTTGTATACGGTGAAGTCTTTTACAACAGAAGAATACACGAAAAAATTATTTCTACAGTAACATGTAGGTCTGAGAATTATGAACAGTAATGCAAATATTCACTTAATTAAATATCTTTAGAGCTAATTGAATTGATAGCTTGATTTTAAATTTTAAAAAAGACCAACTGTTTAAAATAGTATATCATTAGAGAAGGAAAATTCCTTCCTTCACCGTACCTAAATATATGTTTGCCATTCAGTATAATTAAGACATCCCCCCACCCGGTGCCTTTTCTCCCGAAATAAAATTCTTAGTATTTTCAGCATTTAACTAATACGTACTTAATGTGTATTGTACTACAAGAAAATCAGTCTTAAAACAAACATCAAACAGTCATTAAACAGTAGTATCAATCTAGAATCTACTTGTGCCGACAGTATTATTTTTAAAAATTGGCAGGAAGTATGCTTCAAACTCAATTCAAAAACTAAGTCTTTCCAAGTATATATTCCCATATTTTTTTTTTCTGCAGAATTGCAAAAATCAGATCTAGAAATGATAGGGAAAAATATCAAAACTTCTTGAAATTATTAAGTGACTGCCTTCGGCATGTTCGGTGAAACGTGTTTTTCACACCTCCACTGCGTCGAATGATATTGATTGACAGGAAAAACACACATGCCGCACGGACTTCCTGTGTGAACTTGATGACAGAAAATAAAAGCCAATGATTACTGTCAAATGGATTTGTTAATCTAAAAAAATGATTACCTTTACTGCTTGGAATATTTAAGGAAAATAATAAGAATTTTTATTTAATACAACAGATATCTGAAAATTGAGGGTATCTCTCTCTCTCTCTCTCTCTCTCTCTCTCTCTCTCTCTCTCTCTCTCTCACACACACACAACACACACACACACACACACACACACTCGTACATATCTCTGTTCAATAAAAACTATGACAGCGCATTACTTATTTAGTTTTGAAAATTTAATCGATAACAAATATAATATTTTGATTACATCATCTTGCAGAGTATAATCACATCCGGGAAATGTCTACATTTACAAGTAAAAATTAGCTAAAATAGTCATCATAAAATTAATACAAAACACACATAACTAAGAATATTTTGCAGTAGAATTTAAAAAACGAGAGGTCTTATGCAATACGTCATCAGACAATTGTGAATTCAAAAAAAATCCTTTATTTTACTCAGAGTCGCCTTACATGTAAATATAAGTAATTAGGTACATGTATCATTTTTTGAGTTATATTGGGTAAAACGGGTTGGCTTTAAGACATTTGATCTCGTGACCAACCCGTTTTACATCACAATAAAACTGAAAAAAATGATAGCTTATTTCTTCAATAACACATGGAATGGTTTTATTTATCAATGTTTACTGATACAATTCATCACAATTATTTATAAACACCGACACCTGCTTTATTGAGTAATTCTAAGTTTCAAGCGCAAGTCTCAGTGCGTCACGCATGAACTGTCATGGTGACTGAATAAAAGCAAAAGGTAACACTCAGATTTATTTTAAATGGTTTTTGCGTTAAACGAGCTATGTTGTCGACAGTGAATAAAAAATCTCGTCTTATTAGAGAAACATCGACATCTTACGAACGAACGCAACTCTCCCTAACTTCCCGTATCTCGATAGTTTTCTCGGGACCAGTGATTGTACTCATATAAAGTATAAAATCGAAAGATATAAGTATATATGTAAAATAAAATGGATAGTGGTTTAACCACTTTGTATTTGCTCATGTCAAATCTTTTGTAATCACTTACAACGTTTTAAAAAAGCGAACAAATAGAAGAAAATACACCATAATACTTTAGACGGATTAGGATTTGTCATGCGTCAGTGATTAAACGTACATGTATACAAACTACCCGTAGTGTGCGCCTTAGTTGTACATATGGGGAAAGGTATCTTTTACAGCTTGAAAAAAAAGAAATAAATCCGTGCAATGAAGTAAATAGGTTGTGTGCTTTATTACCGTCTTCCTTGGAAGACGGTGTTGTATAGTTGAAGTTTTTTACAGTCTTTGGACTATGCACTTCCTCTCTTTTGTGATTGGTAGAAATTGCATGATGAGAAAATTTTCAATTATTTCATTGGTTGAAATGCTGTTCAAGGCAAGGGAGATAACTTTCTGATGATCTAATTTTCGTACGACTTAACAATTTTGCAAGATTTCCAATCTTAAAAAAATGACAAAACGAACAGCAAAATCAGCAGTTGTTAATTCTTAATAACATGGTATTTTTTATAGCAATAAATAAAAATGTCTCTTTAATTTCATTAGAAATAAAATTTGATTTTTATAGCTTGCAGGCTTTACAATTTGTAATTATTCTTTTCCCCTTTCTTGTTTGAAGAAGGGAATGGAATCAGCCGAGGTTTGCCGAAAGTTCTCGGCCAGTCAAAGTTTACGGAGATGACCGAGCGACAACCCTGGTAGAGCTAATGCCAGTAAAAGGCTAATGTAGAAATACAAATTTCAAAAGAATTATACGGCTTGATTGGTGTAGATCAGTTTACTGTTTAAGATTGTTGCTAAAGACGGGAAGCTTTTTTAAAAAGCTCTACTTGTAAAGTGTCTTGAATTGATCAGAGAGAGAGAGAGAGAGAGAGAGAAAGAGAGAGGGATTCTTTTTTAAATTAATAAAAATATCACTTCAAAGAAATAAACGAGCATTCGTGGTAGACAGTACCTTCTTAGATGAGGTATTAAATGGCCATCTTAACTAAATTATTTTGGGCTGCTTTTATTTTATATATATGTTACAGGCCTGAAGCAATCAATTTCCGTTGGGGGGGGGGGGGTATAACCAAAAGATTAGAGTCACTACCAAACAATTCCTTGGGAAGCCAAACTGAAAGATTTTTTTTTTTATTGAAGGGGCACGAGTATACAGTAGCTAAGTTTTCTATAATACCGGTATTACATTGTTTATCATTGTTTATTTATCGGGTTCATTATGGGAGAAAAGGGTTGGGGGCTTATGCCCAACCCATCAACCCCGTTCCTATGTACAACTGTGTGTACATGTATATCTGTTTATATGTGTGGATTATGAAAAAGGCTGAATATATGCATTTATGTAGGGTGGTGCATTTTTCTTAGTAAAGTTCTTTTCTTTGTCTTAAAGTTATGCTCCACTAAGTCACTGTTTGTTAACCATGCATTATTCGTCAAAATATAAAAATAGAAGATACACTTTATACTTTTGACCACACACAGAGTTATTTTAACCGAAGGTCCAATATACATATAAAAACTATAACCGAAATTATAACTTGCTTCATTTGTAAGGAAAAATATATATTCACCATCCTGTTGTAAAACCAAAAAAGATTGGTTCCAGAATACCGACAATAATACACTGTATATACGGAATTTTAAAAGTGTGAATAATATGAAAACGTAGTTGTCATGGCATCCTTCAAAAGTATGACTTTTGTGCACAAATATGCTTATCACAAGTGCTTGTAGACCAAACAACTTCCCCACCCCACCCCAAATATACATACCAAGTCCCAAGATATTCATATTAATTATTTTCTCTTCAATTATTAATTAAAGCGGCACAGTGAGTCAAAATCATATTTTAATTTTAAGATTCTGTAGCATACAGAGAAAGACTTACGAAAATTATGAGTATATAGCGAAGATATGACAATTAAACTGCAAGAATTGACTCCACAATGTAAGTGTCGGAAAAACAAAGGTTGTATCTAACGTTTCGTTGTTTCGTATATGTCAAGGTCACGCTACTCTTATTTTTAGCACAAACTTGTAAACAAAATTCAACTGGAGCATGCAAAGGTGAGAAATATATTCTAAAAACTTTTTAAGAAGATTACATTAATTTTTTTAGTCTACTACTTATATTCATTCGAGGATACCTGAGACCATGGTAACTATGGAAACTTACTCAACACTTTTCTGCGCACGCGTATAATAGGGAAGAAGAAGTACCAGGGTATTTTGCAATATTTTCGTTCTGGGGCAGACAGAAATTATTTTTACTTTTAATTTTCCCCATAAAAATTTCATTTTTAGGTTCTGTAACCTGTAATTTTCTGAAACCTAATACTTTAAGGAATTGAACAAAATTTACAGAGGTCATGCAAAAATTCTACATTTGTCAATTTTCCCCTTTGTGCGTCACTGTGCCACTTTAACCGTCTAGTAATATTTACAATGTATTTCATATGAAAAATTCAAAAAGTACATAGAATTCACTTTTTATTTTTAATTTATCTCTGACCTTTTAACTGCAGGAATCAATTTTGTATGTTGTAAATTGTAAATGTTATATATAAATGAAAGAAAGTAAAAAAAAATATCTTTTGTCCCGGATTTATATATATTCAAAGGGTTGGGGGAGGGGGGGGGGGCAAAGGTTCTATGATTGCATGCTAACATGGAACTTACTCTCATATATCTTAAATTATGTCAACAACACAATTCACTAAAATTCCATTTTTGCACCGACCCCACCCCCCACCCCACCCCGAAAGTTGGGGATATTATATTCGGTCAGCCCATTCGTCTTATACACTTTTGTTTCGAGCAATATCTTGAGAAGCCTTTTAGCTTTTACAGTGAAATAAAAAAAATAGCTTTGGGTCGGGGGGGGGGGGGGGGGTCCAGTCAACTAGCACCCGTGAGACTTATATGAAGATTTTTAAGATACATGTTTGTAAGAAGAAGCTTTATCAACCGACAAATTACAAACGGGCACCCCCTGAATTTATGAAATGGCTATAATTCCTCTATATTAAAGCCATATCAATTTTATTTTTCGCAGCATGTAGTATTTTGAACAGAAATTTCTATAAAGTTTTTGGGTTTTTGCAATTTAATATTAGACCATAACTCCTTATTGTCCCGACCCCCCATCGTAATGACCCCCTCCCTTCGACCCCTACTAGATCCGCACATACTAGTACTATTAGTATTACTATACTATGATTTTTTATTTCATGCCACAGAATGATATTTTTTTTAAATTTCCTTTTATTTCTCTTTTCGAACCCCTTTGCTCGTTCAAATGTCCATCGATATGTATTGTAGCGTCACGGTAGCGACTACGACAAGACGTGGATTTGAGGTATCTTGTGGGGATTTTATCTATCAAATTCCCAATTAAATTGAAGAATTCAATAATCCAACCGTGAATACAATAGACTACAATGACTGATCCCCGTTTTTGCTTACGTTCGTTCGTAAGATGCCGGTGTTTCTCTATTAGAGAAACACCGACATCTTACGAACGAACGTAACTCGCCTTATCTTCCAGTATCTCGATAGTTTTCTCGGGACCAGTGATTGCACCCATGTAAAGTTTAAAATCGGAAGAAATAAGTTTATGCGTCAAATAGTCTCGATATTGTTTTTTAGTAAACTTTTATTTTCCAATACTTATGAAAGAGTAAATGTCAAAATTGAATGATAAATCATTGACATCAAAATAATAAATTTAAAAGCTTTGCCTCGATTTTAAAGAAAATCATGTTAAATTTGAGATCAGTTTCATGGGTCTCGGACAAAGTGCAATCACTGATAAGCTTGCTAGACATAAAACTCACCCCCCCCCCAAAAAAAAAATCGGAAACACAAAAAATGCCGGAATTGTAAAGCCTAATTCCTGAGATTATATAAATTAAGTACAGGAAAAAATGCCGGAAATGCTGAATATACCGGTAATTTCGGAGATAATAGATTTAGGAAATAATTTAGATCGCTGTTGGTGAAAGTTGTTTATCCCCCCCCCCATTCTAGAATAGAGTTTTTAGCGTCTTAATGCATTGCTCCCCATACATGAATATTTGCACCACCCTTTGAATACAGTTACGAGTTAACTGTCCATTCACAAGGTGTATGTCAAATGTTTTTTTCTGTTTAATTATAACATATTGGCGTCGGAACCGGGGGGGGGGGGGTGGTTAAGAATTGGGTTTGGGTTAATCCCCCACTTTTTTGCAAATATGTACGTAAAACATGTATAGGTATTAAATAATGGGTTTACTTTTTTTGTTGGTTTATCCTCCCACTTTTAATTAGCCAACCCCCTACTTTCAATTTGCTTCCGACACCTATGTAACAAAAGCATATAGCTGGTGGAAGAATCACATCAGACCGTATCGCTGTCTTTTTATGGAAAGTTAATATTTACTCCCCTATTAAGTGTTTCTTAAACCTATCACTTCTAGTGTATGCAGTGTTGTCAAACTTGAAATCTACAGAGTACTCGTGTCTACATATAGATATTCTTAAACTATACATGCAAAAGCGGATAATAGAATGTATTTAAATATACTGACAATATAAATCTACTCAATGCGGATCAAGGAATATTCCTAAGCGAATAATCAGTAGACACATCTTTTAATTATACCCGCACTCCGAACCCAAGGAGAAGATTGATTGATTGTATATTGTTTAACGTCCGTCTTGAGAATTTTTTCACTCATATGGAGACGTCACCAATGCCGGTGAAGGACTTCAAATTTAGACCTATACTCGGCACTCAGGGCCATTGAGCAGTGAGGGTTCTTTATCGTGCCAACGCCTACCGTGACACGGGACCTACGTTTTTAAGGTCATATCCGAAAGACCCGTGACTTTCACTTCTAATGCCGAGCGCTTGGCGAAGGAACAGTCACTACCTTTGTTTACGTCTTAGATATGACACGGCGCCGCGATCGAGAATCGAACCCGGGCCTCCCGATCACGAAGCGAACGCTCTACCACTAGGCTACCGTGACCGGTCCCAAGGAGAAGAAGGAAAAGTGGTATGCTGTTTTACCTTGTGTGTTTGTCCTTCTATCTAGGTGTTTGTGTGCCTGTCTGTAACAAAGTTTTGATCGCAGTTTTCACAGCAACAACTCATCACAGATGCTTGAAATTTTAGCATATTCTTCACTGATACATGCTATATTGTGGCTTCTATTTTTTTTAAATCCGATGTCAACTGCGTGTTAATCTGTGCGTCTGTCGTGCAAAGCATAACAAGTTTCCGTCGCAGTTTTTTCCAGCAAGTACACATGAACTTATATTGCAGATGCTTGAAATTTTAGCACTTACTTTGTTATGGCATGCCATATGATGGGATTTGTATGAATCTGATGTCAACTTCCTATTGGTCCGTGCATATGTCCGTAACTGAACTTGTGTAAATTTTAATTGACATCTCAGTGTATATATTTATATTAGGGATGTCAAATCGGTCAATTTTTAATACTCGGTTACTCGGACGTTTTTCCGATCGAGTACCCGGGTACTCGGTAAAAGTGTAAATAAATATGAACAAGTTAATTGATAACTGTACGAAAAATTGTAAACTCGAACACATGGTCTGATGGGAGGTTTACCTGTAAATGTGTTTTAACAATTATGACCACTTTGTGCACGACGGAGTTAAATCTAATATTTTTATTTAATTCAATTTATTTATCTAATAAATACGAGAAATAAAATCATTAATGGTTCACAGTTGTTTTGATAAAAAAATATTAATCTGTTCTCTAATTGTAATGTAACTCTTTGATGCGTTTGACGTCCGTGATAAGTTGTCAGAGCTACTTGTACAGTATCAACTTGATGACAGAGTGGATTTACACTTTTCGATCCTAGATTTCGGAAAAATTACAAGATATGGTATGTTGTAGTTTGGTGCAACGATGGACATACGATTTTTGAAGCCTTTGCATTCAACAATTTGCATTAATTGACACCTAACCAAACGCATCCATATCAACAATCGCACGTGCAATATCGTCTGTCTCTTTCGTCAAGAATTTACGGCTTCTGGAGGACAAAATTATCTAATTTATTTAAACATAATAGACCTTAAAGGATATTCAATGAAAACAAATAATTAGAGCAAACTAAACATAAGGGTAGAGGACAGCCAAAGGTGAGAAAAGCCATGTAGGTAGCTGGTGCTTGGTCACGGTAATTACTGTATAAACACTGCCACAGGCGATAACGGTCATTTAGAGGCACAGGAAACCCTAAATACCCTATGTACAAGTGCAATGAACATTTTACGTTTCAAAACCGATGTTTTAATGCATTAATAAATAAGCTTATAAATATTTAAAAATATACATCCGAGTAACCGAGTACCGTTTTTAGTATTCGATACTCGGACGTTCGATCGAGTACCCGGTTAACCGGGTACTCGTTGACATCCCTAATTTATATCAGAGCGGGGTTTTACTAGCGAGCATTGGTTCAAAGACTTGTTTGTCCAGCCCTGTTTTTAAAAATATCAAACAAGTATATAGTTTACTTGCATAAGATTATCCCGAATACTTTGTTTATGTACATGTACATGAACGTATGTTTTGAAAAATCAATATATAAGAGTAAGTGCAACACTTTTTTTTATAAATATTTGAAACGTTGACTTGATAATGAAATCATTCAAATTTGAATTAACCTACATCTTTTTTAACATGATATAGTCGTTTCTCAGTTTTTTTTTTCCCTTTCAATTGTGTCTGTTTTTTATTGCTGTGTAAGGCGGAAAGAATAAAATTGTATTTTTACGAATTGGAATTTCAATCGAACAAGAAATAAGATTAAATGTAAATTTTAAAAACAAAGCTTTATTCTATGAACAGAACCTCTTTTCTCTTCAGTTGTATGAGTATAAATTAACTTTTCTTTTTTTCTTTTTTGTTTGTTGTAATTTTACCCATTCTTTCTGTCAATTTTTTCACACATTTTTATCAAATATTTACATAAAATTTCATTTGTAGAATTTGATCAATTCTGAATCAAAGGTCCCATCTCACACAATATTGGGGACAACCAGATCACCAACCCAGTGGTTCAAGTGGTGGGCTTATTTAGTGTCAAAAGAGAGACCTTCTTAATTTGTCTCGCATCCCCAAGTTTCGTTTTATAAATCGAACGACTCGGACATATTAAAACGAGGAAAAATATTCTTATTTGCGAAATATATTAGAATGGAATTTTAAAAAATTATTATCTTATCGTTTTTTGTCAAATCATCACAACTTTACGTGGTATCAGAGCAGAAAACGTCAAAAAACGCAATGTGCGTTAAAGTGCGTGATTGTGGGGTAAAGGTATATGCGTTAAAATGCGTGATTGTGGGGCAACGGTATATGCGTTAAAATGCGTGACTTTGGGGAAGGGGGTTAAACGTTAAAATATAAAATCAGAAGATACATTTTATACTTTTGACCACAAACAAACCGAAGTCCAATATACATAAAAAAAAATAACCGAAATTTTTACTTGCTTCATTTGTAATGAAAAATTTAAATTCACCATACTGTTGTAAAAGAAAAAAAGTTTGATTCCAGAATACCGACAAAAAGATACCGTACTTTTAAAAGTGTGAATAATATGAAAGCGGAGTTGTCATTTAGTTGTCATGGCAGCCCTTAAAAGTATGTGCACACATATGCTTATCACAAGTGCCAGTAGACAAGACAACCTCCCCATACTCACCTCCAATATGCATGCCGGGTCCCAAGATATTCATATTTGTCTTCTTTCAAAAATTAACCGTCTAAAACATAATTACAATGTATACGTATTTCATATGAACAATCCAAAAAGTACATAGAAATCACTTTTTATTTTAAAAAATTATGTCTAACAAAGAATCTCAAATTATTTAACTTTTCAACTGCATGTATCAATTTTGTATGTTGGAATTTTAACTGTTATTAATAAAAGACAGCCAAAAATATCTTTGGACCCGGATTTATATATATTCCAGGGGTTGGGAGAGGGGGGATAGGTCCTATGATGGCATGATTATATGGAACTTGCTCTCATATATCTTAAATTATGTCAAAATCACAATTCACTAAATCCATTTTTACTCCAAACCCCTCCCCCGTGAAAGATGGGGATATTAATTTCGGTCTGCTCGTTTATCTTATAATTATATCCGTCTGTAACACGTTTGTTTCCAGCAATATCTCGAGGAGCCTTTGAGCTTTTACAGTCGTGGTGAAATTAAAAACATAGTTTTGGGTCTGGGATACTAAGGGGGCAATGTCCTGTCCACTAGCATCCGTGAGAATTATATGAAGTTTTTTTAAGATACATGTTTGTAAGGAGAAGCTTTATCAACCGACAAATAACGAACGGACATCCCCCTGGATTTATAATATGGCTATGAAACCAGTGTATTAAAGCCATATTATTTCTTTTTTGCAGCATATAATATTTTGAAGAAGAATTTTGAGGTTTTTGCAATTTACTTTTAGACCATAACTCCTTATTGTCTCGACCGCCCTTCGTGAAGCACCCCACCCCCCATCGACCCCTATTAGATCCACACATACTATTAACTACTATTTTTTATTATATATTATCTTGTTCAAGCGATGTGAATCAGTGAAAACAATTTAGGATTTACAATTCATCCTACAAAGTCAGTTTCTCAACCAACAAAACAAATAGTGTTCTTGGGATTTATTCTTGATTCTAAGAAATTGATTGCGAGTTAAACGTGTGACAAATCAAACGATGGATATGGAAATAACAAACAGTATTTAATCTCAACGTCCATTAAACAATATACAAAATAAGAGCAGAGCAAACACGGACCTCCAAAACATCAGAGGTGGGATCAGGTGCCATGGAGGAGTGAGCATCCCCTGCCGACCGGTCACACCCGCCGTGTGCTCGTCGCAATAATCAGAAAATAACGGAAAAAATCCGTCGTCAATACAGTGTATAAATAATGGACTAACAATTGGTATGAAAAACGTCAGTCAGCATTTCATTCAATGATAAATTTTATTTGCTGACAAGGTCATTATATCGACCATAGAATTTACGAAATGATGACTTTAAACGCGACTGTTGATATTCTTGTTTCATCAACTTGCTTGTCAATAATTTACCTCGTTTAAGAAATTGTTCATACGTAGAGCATGCTCTTGCGTATAGAATCAACTGAGATATATATACTCCAGGTGTGATACGATGTGATACAATTATGTTCTCAGCTTCTAAAAAATGAAGTTAGTATTCGAAAGTTTGTAAAGGTGATAGGAAAATTAGTAGCTTGTGATCCAGCAGTTCAACATGCACCACTGTTTACGAGGTCTTTAGCACATGAAAAAGAAACCAATTTACGAATAGTCAAAGGAGACTTTGAAATAATAGTATCTAATACAAGCAAACAACAACTCAACTGGTGTGTTGACAATGTTAAGCTTATTTGTCTAACATAAGAAAGAAATCAGCCTACTTCATAACTAGACTAGGAAAATGTGGCTTTGTTGTATTGACAGAAATACATGGCTCAAAGTGAATCATGTTACCGGAACTAATTTCTACCAGATCCAACAGCATTTGCAATTGATGCTTTTTATATGAAATTGGATTGTAATATTTTATATTATTCCTTTCCACCTTTCAACTGTATCGACAGACTGTTGCAGAAAAACAAAATAGACAGAGCAAAGGTGATTTTAATAGCACCATTAAGGAACACGCAACATTGGCCCTTGAAAATGATGAAACAACTGTATCCGATCCAGTAATTCTTCCTCCGACTCAAAAAATATTGTCAATTCCAATGAAGCCAGAGAGAACCCATCCGTTAAAGAAACTGAGACTTTTGCATGCAAACTATCCGTCAAGTTCTCAGACAACGTGGGATACCACAGGAATCTTCCGAAATCATTATATTATCTTGGAGATCTTTTACCAAGCAGCAATATTGGGTGTATATCAAAATATGGATGTTTTTGTGAACAATGGAAGATTGATTACTTTTATCCATCAGTAAATAAAATTCTATTATTTCTAACAGAACTTTTTAAGCAGGGGCTAGGATACAGTAGCATCAATATACTGCTAAGTCAAGTTTTGCATTGTTTCTTCAAATGTAAATGAAGAGTCAAATTTAGGTGTAAATAGTAGCATTGGGAAAAGATTAACGAAAGACATTTTTCATATCAAACGTTTATTACCAACATATAGCAATGTTTGGGTGTTTCTTTAGTTATAGAGTATATAGAGCCTCTAATGCTTCTCCATACTATATCACTAGATTGTTAGCTCATAAACTTGTAACTTTGTTGGCCTTGTTATCAGGGCAAACGCTTCATCTAATGATGTTAGAAATATAAAGTTTAATGATTCTGGTGTGAAAATTCATATTTGTCATATTTTGAAATAAGCCCTTCTAGGTAGCTCTGGACACATCTCGAATTCAAGTATTTACTATTGAAAACTTGTGCGTTGTGAAAACTTTGTATATTTATATTGAAAGGACAAAAGGATTAAGAAAGGATGAAGCAAAATTATTCATTAGTACAATTAAGCAATTCCATAGGATATGTAAACAGACAGTGGCAAATTGGATAAAACTGTGCTATGTAAATCAGGAATTGATGTTAAACAGTTTTCACCCCATAGTACTAGGAGTGCAGCAGTTAGTGCAGCAAAACAGTGTAATGTCCAAATTAACACTTTTCTCAAATCTGCACGCTGGGCGACAGATTATGTGTTCAGGAAATTCTCTCAGAAAAATTTAGTTTCTCAAGATACCATGGGAGAACATTTATTGTTGCATTGTGCGAAAAGACTGCCTCAGTATAATTACATTATAATGTTGATGAACCGTGTACATTTTGATTATAAATATTAAATACATATTTATAGGAAAACGTGTACTTTTGATGCATTTCTCTCAAATCCCATTGGTTCCTCAATAAAACTGTTTGGTAAAATTGAAACTTGATGAATTTTATATTGAAGATGAACTTTAATGATAATTTTACCAGTAATCAAATGCATTTTATGCTGGTTTTTAAAATCATAAGATTCTGCTGACGGTTAAAAATCAGTTGAGAAATTCTATCAAATATCGACACAGTAAAAACAATTAGCTTCCAATACCACCTTCACTGTAATAACGCCAATGACCGTAATATAATTTACGGTCATCACAACGTCGCTCGTGTCGATCGGTTGAAATTTGTTGACGGCGATAACAAACATCATTCGTTAATGCTGAGCATTGTAAGATTATGATTATGCAAATATGGATGTTATCTTCACAACTGAATAGTTGTTTTTTACCCAAACAAATGAAAATAAAAATATCGACTTTGAAATTTGACAGTATTATGACCGTAGCAAACACATTCAAACTAGAAGATGATAAGCGTAAAACAAGTATACTAATGACCGTTTTCAGGCAATTCAAGATGTATTAAAAATCTTATTTAAAACCATGTCATGTTCTATAATACCCCTGTTATTACGCGATCGACAAAGTGGAAGGGAGCTGCGTACTCCTACTCCCCACCCAAAAACTCTTTAGCCAAACATGACCTTTTATTAAAAAAGATCCTTGAAAAAGCGATCCCCCCTTCCAATCAACTTTTAGTTGCAATATAGTCAAAACATTTTCCCCCTTCCAAAATTCCAGGATTTTCGAGTTTGGAACGTAACATAAAATATCTCAACTGATGTGCATGTTTTGATAACCGCGCGTTAACTACTGAGTATATATTACGATCAAAGGCTTTTCTAAAGCGGACCTTGGACCTGCTGTAAAGAAATTACGATAATGAGAATGAATTCTTACATCGAACCATAGTCTAAACAGGTAAGTAACAGCTTATAACAATAGTCAAATGCATTTTTTTTTGTAAAACACATTTTGATTCGCTATTGCAATGATTTTCTGAAGCAGTTAAACGATCATTAACGAGCATCAAGGCTTTTCATTACGATGTCATTATAGAGCCACGCAAAAAGACAATGCTCCGTTACAAATTTCATATAAAAAAAACCTTAACAAAAGAAGACGTAAACAACAAACAAAATGCATAGATTGCATAGGAATAGGAAAAACTATATTCTAATTTGGTACTTGCATTGCAAACATCCGTTTCAACGACTGCGCTTAAAATTACCGGCAGGTAAAATGCAGGTTCTGACCTTAAATCAGCATTAAAGGTCGCAAATACCAAATTAGAAGATATCAATTCCCTAATTCTGCATATAAGTCTTAGTCTTCTATACACTGTACATGGAAAAATATATACCTAAAGTATATTTGTTATGAACGAAAGGAAAACATATATTTGTGATACTATTGTAAAATCTTTCTTTAGCACATTTTATCTACAATTGATTATCTTCTCAGACAATTTTAAATTCTGTTAAACAAAATTTAACAGATATAATTTCAATTTTGGGATATGATATCTTAAGCTGTTAACTATCATTTGACAAAGAAAAAATTCATAAATTTTAATTTTAAAATTTGATCATTTTATAATATCTTTATATGGAGCTCTTCTTTTAAAGGAGATCAAAATAGTCTAAAAATGGCCACAACCACCCAGCCTCTTAAGTAACAATTTTTCAAACACAGGATCTAATAAAATGACACCCTTAAGAGAAAAGGGGAACTCTGTAGGGGACATGTATTGCTTATTCAATATTCGCAGAATGCTTGTAGTTGTACTACTCCAAAGTGCAACAGCACTACAAATTAAATTCCGATTGTCGCCCCGCAGTCAGCACTCTTTATCCAGAGGAAAATTGGAAATGATTAAAACTTGTATTAATAATCGTCTTGAATTATATTGTTATCGGCACCCTTCATTTATTACACTTGAAAAGTATTTTTTGATTAATACTTTAATTTTTACCCCGAAAAAATAGTTATACACATAAATGTTCTTGTAAAAAACGTTTGATATTTGACATATCTTCCCCACACAACAAAGAGGAACCTTGCATTAATGATAAAGAACTGTATTCCTTAAGCTACGTGAAAATTGATGATGCGATTTATAAAATACAGCAATACGGAAAAGGAAGCATCTTGTGTAAAACAGATATGACAGACGCCTTTAAACAAACCCTTGCCCTAAAAACTTTGAAAATAAGTCGTTTTGATGGATTATAGATGTTAATTAAATTATTAATTATAATCTTTATCGATAATTGCATTTATTATTTTTGACTTCAATTTCGAATCTTCACCGTTTAAATTTTGTACAAGAATCTTGAACAACAAGCGTTAATAGAGATGTTTTGAGCGTTTACATGTAGCAAGAAGACAACTCTGAATAGAAAATGCAACGTCTGATGGTCTACGCCAAACTACGATAGTGTGACACGCCAAAATCCTATGATGCGGAAACCGGTTAAATTTCATGACCTCATAGTACCACTGCGCAGAAAATGCAATGCCGGTGTAACGACGAAAAGTGACCCCCGTAGAATATTGACCGGGGGGTCATTTTTCTACGTAGAAAAATGACCCCCCGGTCAATATTCTACGACAAGTAGGGTCATTTTTCGACTGTAGAAAAACATTCCAAACCATTAATTCTACGACTTCACACACGTTGAAAAATGACCCTCATAGAAATTTGACCCCCCTGTATATTAAACAATAAAACCTTGTATATGTGTCTCCTGATTTTTTCATACTTTCAAATCCAAGTAGGGGGGATTTTTTATACAATCTTATCCTTTCCAAATTATATTCAATTGCATATCTTAAACGTAGCATCACAACCAATGCATGTGTCTGGTATGGGTATATTTTTTGCTTGCAGAATCCCAATGAATATTTATTCATCGAGAACATAATTTATGATTATATATTTTGTTTGTTTTTTTTATTCAAAGGTTTTATTCCGAAAATGGCATGATACGTTTCTAATTACTATAATCTTTGAAAATTCTTGCAAGAAAAAAATAGCACAGAAGCAAGAAAAAAGGATATGGAGATACCAAACAGTATTCAATATCAAAGTCCATGAAACAATACAAAATAGGAGCAGAGCAAACACGGACCTCCGAACATCGATAGCAACATTGTTTAACTATATAAATTCAATTCCATTGGCTCTTACCTTTAAACTTACATATACATCTGTATGCATTTATTCTGCTTTAAAATACATACTTTTTAACTACCTTATATATTACTATACTTTTTACTTTATATACAGGAAATACAATACACATCAAGAAGTTCTTATGATGATATTACAAATTTCTCCAAAACTGGCAAAAATTTACACCTGAGTGAAAAATAGTTCAACCTTCAGAGATATTTATAAATTAAAATAAAAACTTAAAAATCTCTTTTCAACACTTTCTATCCCACAGATACGTGACCAATGGTTGCTGTTACATCCACTTTCTTCTGGAATTTTATAGACACTGGTAACCTTTGCAAATTAATGAACTCTTAGTTGTCATGCCCTTACTTCAAAATAAATTTCTAGCCCATACCGTCCAAAAGTTAATGTTAAAATAAAAGTGTGGAATTGTTGATTTTTTCAACAATGCATTAAATGTATCAGATCCATGTAAACGCTGCGTATTCAAAGATTGAGGGGTAATATGAAAACCCTCATCCATAATGTGTTCAATAATCCAGAAGTGAAAAAAAATAGATAGATTATATGATCAGTACGTACTGGTCCTTGTCGACAAAGCAGGTAACAACATTGTCTTCGTTTGTAAGGCTCATTAATTGTATTTCAGAAGAACTTTTAAGATTTAATTCTACAAGTGGTAATCCTACTTATACTCAGACTTCCCTTTCTAAGGAAGAAATTCTTCAAAATTTTAGGTCAGTTTTAAGTATTTTTAATATTACACAGAACAAAAATAGATTTGAAATACCCGATATATATTGGATTCCATACAAAGACTCACTGCGGGTTCCAGTAAATGTTCATTCAAATCCCTTTTGTACTCCGCACTAAAGTATTGACAGTAGAGAAGGAAAAACTCTTAGTGTACTGCGCAACAATATATTCAAAAAGTGGTGTGAACCAGGATTTTTTTATTTCAATGACAGCTGCTTTTTTAATAAGACGGAACTTGTAAATTTACAATGGTCATTGGTAATTTGCAAAATTATTTTGTTAAAACACATTGCACACACAAGTACTCTGAAGTTGACGTGAAAGAGATGTTTGAGTTACTGATCGACAATATCTATTTTTTTTTTTTTTTTTTTTTTTTTGAAAAACCAGATATTCCGACAATAAATTGGAATTCCCATGGGTACCAATTGCGCTCCGTTATATGTAAACTATTTTTATATTCCCTTGAAACAGAATTTGTGCGAAGTCTAATGCGTGAAAAGAGGAAAATAATTTCTGTGGCCTTCAACTCAAGATTTAGATATATATATCGACGACGTATTGTCAATTAACAATGGTAATTTTTATTCCTACGTCGATACGATATGTCCTTGTGAGCTAGCTTGAGATGAAAGAAACCACAGAGTCTGACGCATCTGTCTCACCCATGGATATTTTACTTGAAAAAAATTTTACTTGAAAAAAGACGTTAGTGGTAATCTAACAACTAGGCTTAATGATAAATGTGATGACAAACATTTTTCTATCGTCAAATTTCCTTGGTTATGCAGCGATTTACCTTCACCACCTGCAAACGGAGTGTATATATCTCGGTTGATTCTATACGCAAAGTATGCTTTAGTACTTATTTTTACAAATTTAATTATCCCTATTTTTTTTAAAGAAGTTTGAAACTTCATTCATAGAAAATCAAATATTTTTATACGATTTTTCTATGTTGGAACACTTTTTCGAGCCCTTTTTAAAAAATATGGATACATTTTTTTAAACTTTTAAAAAAATTATGTATCCAGGGTAAAATCAAAAAGATTCATTATTGATTAATAACGGAAACTTTTCTTTCTGACACCATACTGTCAGCTAGAAATGACCCATACTACCCATAGTCTTCTGCTTCTCCGCAAACAGAGATTTGAGATTTGGTTTGGTACAAACGAACTCTGGCGGTAGTTTGGAAATAACCATTTTTTTAGAATTAAAATGGCAACTGTGGAAACTTATTTACTGGTATAAAATTACTGGTATAAAATTTAATAAAAGTTTCTATGAATTCTCGTATCTTTGCTCTTATAGCCCTTAGGTTAGAACATTTTGATACCGTTTTCCTCTAGTGGAGATATACAGTTTGTATCATTAATGCAAGGTATTTTATCGCTTTGATTTCGTTATCTTAGCTTAAAAGTTTTCAGAAATTAACACTTTAAATCATAAGTCAGCTTGATATTACCCGCTTGCATATGCCTAATAAGAATATTCCTTCTAAAATGAATTGTTTTGGCATCAAAAATGACAGGGGGTCATTTTTCTACGGGGTCAATTTTCTACAATGCACACGGAGAAATATGACCCCAAGGCCATGATTTCTACAGAAAAAGGGGTCATTTTTCTACGTAGAATATTGACCAGGGGGTCAAATTTCTACGTAGAAAAATGACCCCCGGTCAATATTCTACGGGGGTCACTTTTCGTCGTTACACCGGTCGTGCAATGTCGAAAACCGATTGTTTTAACAAAAGACTAACCCAATTTCTTATAGGTGCGGGACTAATCCTAATAGTTAAAATGTGTGTCAATATTATATTAGTTGGACTTAGCCAAATTCTCTAATGTTAGTTCCACGTTACTCATTATCAATCAAAAAATGTGCAAGGACTAACCCTTATCACTCGAGTGATGTGTGAGAACTAACCCTCTGATGGGTGTAAATAATAAGTCAAATTTTAAATAATGCGAGGACGAATACAAATTGAATTGATGGCTTTTGAATGCAAGAAAAATGAAGTCAAGGGTTGAGATCAGACTACTGTAATGTCAAACACATTGATTGTTCCTCCGCACTTTAGCGCATTGTGTCTCGTTGGAAAAGTCATCGGACTTTTCTGTTCATAAAGACAGCGAACAACGTTAACCTTCACACTTTCTGATAAGTTTAAATAAAATTACATTAAAAATAAAGATTTATGTAGACCTACTTGATAATTTTGTTTTCCATATATCATAGCCTCCAGTAGGGGATGGTTTTTTTGGACCTGCACAAAAAGAAAATATTAGATGAATTCTGTGTTCTCTCTCTCTCTCTCTCTCTCTCTCTCTCTCTCTCTCTCTCTCTCTCTCTCTCTCTCTCTCTCTCCTATTTGTATATCAGTAATAGATATCCAAAAATGTTAAATATTGTCATGTACTTGAGGTATACATGTATTGAGTTGACCAGATTGACGTTTTTAGGACAAACGGAATAATAGTAACACGGACAAAGAGACAGACAGACGGATCATAAACAGTATACATGTAACCCTGAATATTTGATCTCTGTGGCATAAAGATGAAATAAAAGTTTCGGGGTTGTCTTCAGTGTATTGATAAGGGGATATGTCAAAACATTACTGAGCTCAAGTTGGTTAATGCTGCATATGTCATCAATCTGAAGATACAGCTTACACTTACTTATTGTTTTATCTTTTTAAAGCCGCTTTTTAACCATTTAAACCTTTTTATATAGATGAAGTATTTTTATGATAAATTTAAACATTTCTCTTCTGCATGAACTTATGTATCATAGAATTTCTGAAGAGAATAAACTTTTGTTTGAATGACGCAGCTAAACGGTGTTATATCATTTTTTCAATATTTACATTCGCTTTTTTTTCTATTCAACCAACTGTGAAATCGATATGAAAACCATTTCCTTGTATATCTCTACGAGATATACAAGGAGAAACTTGCGTTAAAGTGTAATCAAGATAGGGCTACAGCGATGTTAATAAAAGTTTAAGGATATAGGACAGGAAGAAACTCAAATATTTAGTATATTTATAGTGCTTCCAAACATTTAAATGTAAATATAAGGAATGGTTTTAAGTTTTGCACAGACTTGCATGTAAGCATATTTTTCATGAAGCGCTAGCGTTCTTCATGAAACATACCTACGTGACAAATCTGTGTGTTGCACACACCAATAACACACAAAAAACTTAGAAATATTCCTTAAATAATACAGTGTATGAAGGATAATTTAAGATAAAAGTAACTCGAACAAGTCAACCTCTTTGTTTCAATTTACCATATCGATCATCTTTTTCGATCATCTTCCTCTGTTCCTCTATATCCTTCTCTGAAAACATTAAGATTTTTAAGAAAAAGCACAGATGCAAACAGTTTCAATTGAAATAATTTTAGTAACATTTTTTTACACAAAGATCTACTCAAACAGGAATTTTGAACATTTCGCTTTTTAAGGACATATACAATGTACCTTACCTACTGATAATTTTTAAGATATTCTAAATTTAAACTTATAATACCATTACATGTTCTTAGACACAAAATCAGCATGCATTACCAGGGGTTTTGAAAAGATATCAAATTATGAATTTTTTGCATTATTCAAAGAAAAATGTACAAAAATTAGGAAGCATAATTTCCAGATTTTTTTTCATCAAAATTTGTTTGAGAAGAGGTGTACAAATCCATATATACACATAAAAAGTATTGCACCCAGGTCCTTCATTTAGTGGAACTCTTCAACTCCAGGGAAGAACCCAGTAAATGATATTTAATTCATTCTTCAAAACTGAAAACCCGGTCCTTCGGATGAGACCGTATAAACCGAGGTCCCGTGTCGCAGTAGGTGCTGGCAAGAAAAAGATCCCTCACTGCTCAAAGGCCCTAAGTGCCGAGCATAGGAAAAAATTTGTAGCCCTCCACCGGCAAGTAGTGGAGTCTCCATATCAGTGAAAAATTCTCGAGAGGGACGTTAAACAATATACAATCAATCAATCAATCAAAACTGAAAACAGATGTGTGACAGAAGGGCTATTTTTCAAAAATAATCAATTTTATAATTTATGTATATTAATTGAGTTAGTGCCCTGTTCCTGAAAAAAAAACGTGATTGGAAGATAATCTGAAGTCTTAAAGAAGAGATAGGTGTCCAAATGTACAAGCATGTTTGAAATTTTATGTACGTAACTTGGTGTCTACAGTGACTGTTTTTTAAATTAATAAGCTATTTTTTTCTGGTGAATCCTTTTTGAAGTACTATATAAAGACTAGTTTGCATGTTTTATTGCATGACTTATTTCTGCCTTATTTCATTATTATCAGAAAATATATCCAAGATTTCCAATGGACACCGTTACTTACATTAGCACTAAACAAGTAACATATTACTAGAGATTAACAAGTTGTTAAAATATGAAAATAATGTAATAAATAAGGTATGATGAAATCAGGTTTAATGTTATATTAAATGGAATTTATTTAAAACGTCACAATTTATTTCTAGTTTCAAAAAAGGAGAAATTATGTTAGTAACATGGACACCTAATTAACTCCGAATCAGGCCTTAAAAAGGAAGAAAAAATAACAAGACAATCGAACACTTGTCTTTAATACTTTTAATATTTCATTTCAAAGCTTAATAATAGACTAGCTTTCAAAGAGAATTAATACAGACAAGTTAATTGACAAATGGATTGCTAAATATCCTAGGTCTTCTTTTTTGAGTCTTGTGGATCTTTGCGACATTGTTAAGAACATGATTCAGTCATTTCTTGTAAATCTGAAAGAAAAAAAAAAGATATAAAACAAAACACACCATGATGTAATCAATAGATATGCTGTTTAATTATATTTATTATATATCCTTGAAAAAAAACAGAAACAAGGCAATCAAAGCACAAATATGTCACTACTTCAAGTTTCTGTGACTCCTTTACGAACGTAATTTCGTAAACGATATGGCAATATTAAAAAAAAAATATTCAATAAGTATTCATCTTTGATAAAAACAGAACAAAGCTAACAAATATAGAATAAAATATAGTAAAATGTAACTTTATATTATATAAATAATGTAAAAACACTTATGTTCGTAACAAAAGACACGAATCAAAAGTCAAATGTTAAACCGAAAGTACTCGACTCGGACAGATTTATGCATTTTGTATGGTCATAAACGACATATTTTAGATTCTGATAATTAGCTACATGATATGAAGATACAATGACACATTCACTCAAATTGATACAATATGAATGTACTTACCGAATCTATTATGTACGTAACTTCTTTTTTCCTCATGGACACAATGAGCATCGCCATCATTTCTAGCAGACAGCTGTGTCACCTTTCTACTTTCGTTTTCAATTTATAATTATACCACTGCTACGGACTTCCTTTGCCAAACTTATGATTTATTGGTCGTTATTTTAGCAATCATACTGAAAGCTATTGTGTTCGTAACGGTCAAGACACCAAACATTTTCAAATCAGAGATCATTTTAAAATTACAAAAAGGAACTGAGTTATGTTCATTAAGCATATTGTTTTTAAAAATATATCACACATACTCATTTATCAAACACAGAAATTGAACTTGACAAATTATTTAGTGTTTGTAGAGAGGTGGCAAAAAATTCAATGCATATGGACACAATCCGTTATGAACATTAACCATATATTTTTAAGCTGTTTGACAAAATATATATATTATTTTATATATATACTATGACAATGTACACATATATTATCCCAAATGATTTTATTTTTTAATGAAACAATATCTTTATGCCTATTCGTACGAAAACAGGCTTATTCGAAATACGAGTTTCGATTCAAGATTCGAAATTCGAGTTTCGAGATTCAAGATCCAGATTTACCAATCAAAAGGGGGTTCAACATTTGATTACTCCCCTTTATTATGAGTTTACTATTAAGAAATCGTTTAATATATTTATAACAAATGAGTCATTTGATTAAATTACAATGCAAGAAAGAGTGTTTTATATATATATATATATATATATATATATATATATATATATATATATATATATATATATATATATATATATATATATATATATATATATATATATATATATATATATATATATATATATATATATATATATATATATATATATATATATATATATATATATATATATATATATATATATATATATATATATATATATATATATATATATATATATATATATATATATATATATATATATATATATATATATATATATATATATATATATATATATATATATAACTCTGATTTATGGAATAGGGAGACCATACCTTTATATATGGCTTAAGGAGACAATATACATTTTTTTTAATTATGCATTTTTCTAAAGAGGAATACCAGATCTATGATCTATAGAACACCATTTAGCTGACTCTAGCTTTATTTTTTTAGTAAACCTGCCTACTAAAAATATATGAAAAAAGTGGTCTCCCTAATATTTTATGTTTCTCTCATATGGCTTAAGGAGACCAGTGTATATTTTCATAAATATAACTTCTGGCTTAGGTAGACAATTTTTTTTTCACAGTAATTTCTGTGTTTATACATTAATTAACATATTGTATCCATCCAAAATAGTTGCTGATGATCATCCGTCAAGGTTAGCTGAAAGATATTTGTGGGTGATTCCACAAATTTGAGACAATTTTCATAAGTGAAGGAGTTAATATTGCTCTTTCTTCTTTCTGTGTCCAACATGCTTCAATGAGCTTTGCAATACATATGCTCTTTAATTTCAACGCTAGTCACGAGTCAAAGTAAACAGATTTTATTAAATTTAGGAAATAAAATCAAATTTTTTATGCTTTGGTCATGACCGCAACGATAAAAAAACATGCAGTTTATATTTTTCTATATATTGAAAAGAAATATTTCTTTTACCAATGAAAAGAAAATTAATACTCTGTTATATAATAGAAGTTGTAGAATTTTGCAATACGTTTCTATTCTGTGGGGGGCAAAATAAATCGCCAGATGTAAAAATATGCTATTTGAGTAATTACAAAATCAATTTTTGTTGTTGTAAAAAAACAATATTAATACGTTTTAGGAAGTAACATGCATAAAATGAAGTAATTTATATCACTAAGGCTAATTTTTTACTTATAATCAATAGCATGTAATTTTATTTGCGTGAAAAACTAGAGCTGTGGTCATGACTAAAATTTTCGGTCATGACATCAAATTTTTGGTCATGACATTGCTTTGAAATACATGTAAAAATGTCAATGAATAATTCTAAAATAAAAACCCCAAAACACCAATAAAAATAAAAATAAAAAACAATGTAACGTCGAATAAATTAAACGGTCTAATTCTGCATGATTTTTGTCTGTCAAGTCCAACTCTTTACGAAACACTAAAAAATCAATTGTTTTATGCTTTATTAAATAAAAAATCAATTATAATGTTGATAGTTTAAAATATTTAATGATATATGTTGTTATTATAGCAGAATTAAAAAATGATAAAAAGTTTGAGTTGAAAATTGTAACTATTGTCATGACCACAACATATTAAGTTGCGGTAAATGACAGTTTTGGTCATGACATAAATTGAGTTATTACTTGATCAGCTCACCATACATACTATATGGATGGTACAATGATGTACATAACATTGCAGAAACATTAAATAAAGCCGTTTGGAACAAGTTTACAAAGTAAAATCATTGTATTATCGTGTTTTAGAACATTCGGTCATGATCTAACATAAAGGAACTAATAAAAAAAGATACATACAACGGGATTTTTCTTCTAAACCCTTTGACCTGCACTGTTCCTTTCCTGCCATCAAAACTTTTGGTAGTTTATTAGCCTTCTTTTATGGAGAGCAATAATTCAAAGGGCAGTAACTCTATTTTAAATAGCAGATTGCACAATCGTTTCGGTCATGACGAAATATTAAGTGACACAAAAATATACAACTAAATTTTAGTGGTATGATCGATAAAGCTACTGAATAAAAAAAGAAACATATTTAGGAGAATATTATTAGAGTAAATAAGACAAGTGAAACTGAAAATCAAAAACTAGACGCGTCAAAAAAACTACAAAAAGTGTTAAGTCTATCACAGGGACACTGATATACGTCATTGATACATGAATCAGAGATATTATATTTCATTATTAAAATCAAACTTTAACATTTTTGCATATCAATACAAAAAAGAATATCTTTTTATTTGATTTTGGAACAAAATCAGGGACATTTTGTTATATATAACAGGAATATTAGGGTGTTTTTCATGAGGGACAAAATTTGTCTCAAATTTGTGGAATCACCCTTGTGCTAATATGACTCAACATGATCAGTTAGGTGAGGTAACCTTGTACATGTTGTATATAAAAATATAGTCATTGCATTTAAATCTTATATAGAGAGTACAGTTTATAAGCGTACAGTAGCTTGTTGCTGTCACCCACGTAGTACAGTGGTAAGGGCCTATGCTCAAAAGTCTATGAGTTAAGAAGTTGATCCTTATGACATGTGTTTGAATTCCACTGCGGGAAACAAATATCTATATCTGTTTAAATACTTTGTGATTGAAGAATATTTCTATTTGTTTTCAGTCTCTGTGATGACTCTTTGAAAGTTTTCAAATCTAAATTAACAATTTTTTTTTTCACAATTAAATGGAAATAAAAGGAATCACTGTCTAGCTAGTAGTTGTGGACTATGCCAGGGCTTCTATTAACTGGACAGTGATACCTTTAATACAGTTGACCAGTTGAAACCATGACCTCATGTTCTGCATGTACAAAAAATTTCAAAGTTATGATTAAGATAATAATATTCGGTAAAAGCTATGCCCCATATGCATGAAGTATAGCAATATGTGGATGCCATGTTCAATATGCATATTTGCAATCAATAAACATGCAGAGACCAAAAACAAAACAAAAAATCAAAATAATTCAAATGCTTAAAAATTATTTTATTTTCACCGCATATGAAAATACACTCACTCAAGCATATCCTTTGCTTATTAAAAAAAAGTAGTTGTTTAACATTTAATACCATACCAAACTACAAGAAAGTGCATATTTGACTGTTTAGACTTTTATTTCATTGACAGTTCAATATACATGATATACCAGTCCCATGTGCCACTATAAAACTAGAATAAGCTACATGGTACTTTTTACTTTTTTACTTCTTAAAAACAGAATAGTAATCAAATCAAAATTATGACACATCTACTGATTGCATGTACTAAAATATCAAACAATGTATCAAAAGAGCTTATACAAATTGAATAATACATTCAAAGGTACAAAAATCGAATGGTTTTCATCCATACTTTTACATTAAAGATGCACTACAATTAGTTAACTTGCAACTTAATGATAAATTGAACTTGCTTTAACAATTAATTTACATGCAAGTTTACACACATGTATTCATATCCGATATTCTAGATAAATTATTTCACAATATCAAATTTGGACAATAATATTTTTTAATCTAGCTAGGAAATTATCATTCTTACTTAAATTTCATGAAATAATTGAAGTATGCGAGCTACAAATTATATATTTTAAGATTGTACTAAAGTGTTTATTGTATTTATTATACATGACTGATGACCTAGTAAGACATACCAGTTAAGTCCAGATTTCAGCTGAAAGGCTTCAAGATTTCTAGTGGATCTTTCTCTCATCAATATTTTACACTGAATATTTTCATTTTTTTTTTCAAGACACTGTTTTTTGTCAAGGTCTGTAGGCAGTATGATGCAATCCACGAACTCCTAGGGCAATTTTAGAATTTCTGAATTTCTCTCTTACCTGGCACAAATAAAAGTTTTAAAGTTCAAAATACATTAAACTTACATGAAGAAAACTAATAAAAATAATGATGATTGTAATAGAACTTTCAGACGTTAGGAAGCAACTTCATGTACCTAATTTAAAAATCAAAGGCCTGAAGAGCCTGTGAGTTGACTCGCTTGAGTTAATTGAGCTATTTTCATACAATTGGACACCATACCTTATATTCAGTTTATTTTGCATCTTAAGAGATTTAATATTATATGTCTCCATGTTCAGTTATAAAAAAAAAAAGTGTATATTGCTTTTCCTATATATATATATACTGGTTGGCACTAATGGGCTTCCGTACATATTATTGTGAAAATCAGCACTGCAAACCTAGATTCTATAATGAATTATAAACACACTAACTGCAGTGGTCAGTGTTATGGAGTAATTAGTTTAAAGATTCCCACAGCAAATCTGGATTCTAAAAATAGATTTTTTAAGTACACTAGCTGCAGCTAATGAGAGCAGCAGGTGTTTGTGTTAGGGAGTATTCTAGATCAATTATACATAAACTTCAGATGGGAAGATTAGATCCGCCTAACATGCTTGAACATATATTCATACGCAGTGATTGTACAACATACAGATATTTAATCAAAAATTTCTTTAAAAGCATGAAGACATAAATAATGAAACAGTATGAAATTTTATACAGTTTTTACCTCTTAATTTAAATCTGTTCATACAATCACTCAAACAAAAGCATGTTTTGCTAGAACTATCATATTTGGCGTATGGATGACCTTGATGAATGTGTGAAAAATTTTACAGCTCTGAAACGGCTATGCCAGCAAAGAGTAGCTCGCTACGCGAGCCAACTCAAAAATCAAAGATTGAAGTATTGAGAGTCACCTGTATTCTTAACAAGGGATATGTTTATTTGACAGACAGATGAATGAACAGACTGATCACTATGAAGCATCAAATCTTTTTGAAATAATTTTACTGTTGATATTATATAGGAACTAGAGTATTTTGAGGAATGTATAAGTAGCCTGCTATGTGGCTTCGTTAAAGAGATAAATAAATCTAAGAGTGGCCAGATATTAATATAACATAAGCATGGAGCCTTGGAGGTTCATGCATTTGTCTGCAAGGAAAAAAGGACCAAACGGAAAAGACTGGGATAGAATCTGGCAATCAAATGAATAATTTAATTGAAATTGTGAGAAATAACTATTTATCATTTTATTAATACACATGTAGGTGCTTCCAAAAATCCTCAGAAAGAGAGGGTTTCAAAGTATAGTATCGTGAGCTCATAAACATGTATAAATGCTAATTAAATTCTCTCAAAATTTGAAAGCCATAATTTAAAACAAACTGTACAGAATATTTTTTGTAAAGAAGGGCAAGTCAAGTAAATTGTAATAATAGCATATTCATTTTCAATGACAATCAGTGCATGAGCTAAATAAAAATGCCATTGACTTGGTGCTTTCCTCATGATTAAATTACCAAATTTATCGGCAATATAATTTTGCAAAGTAGGTCAAAGGTCATGGGGTCAGTAACCATGGTGATTTACAAAAGCCCTAGTGCCAAGAAATATATTTGCAAAATATCAAAACCATACCTCTTACAGTTCTGGAGATGTAAAGTGTGACAGACGGACAGACAGGCACCAAGTAAAGTTATCTCTAAGTGTCGTTCTGCTCTGAAATTGACACAAAAATGAAAGTTAGTCAATTTTTGACCATTCACATAACTTCAGTGACAAAAAGTACACTAGTTTAAGAGTGGTACATATATGTAAGTTTATCCTAATTATTTGAGAATATGTCGACACCATTGGTCTGAATATAAGTAAACAAACAAAAGAAATAGCAATTTACTGATTGTAAAACATTGACCTCAAATTTTAATCAGTGAAACCAGAATGAAAATCTTATATATATATCAAAACTTCATAATTATAAAAAGGATATTGAGATAACAAACAGTATTCAATATCAAAGTCCATAAAACAATACAAAATAGGAGCAGAGAAAACAGACTTCTGAAACATCAGAGGTGGGATCATGTGCCATGGAGGAGTGAGCATCCCCTGCTGACCAGTCACACCGGCCGTGTGCTTAACGTCACGATCATGAAATAACGGAAACATCCATCGTCAATTCAGTGTATAAATAATATAATGGACTAACAATTGGTATGGAAAACGTCAGTCAGCATTTGACTCGATGATAAATTGTATTTGCTGACAAGCCATTGTATCGACCATAGAACTTACAAAATGATGACCTGAAACAAGAATGCTGATATTCTTGTTTCATTAACTTGTTTGTCAATAATTTACCTCCATTTAGAAATTGTTCGAATAGCATTTAAGAAATAGACAATTCGTTTAATGATTTTCAAAGTGTCATTGGAATTGGGTTTGATTAAAATGACGTCAAATGTGTAACCGGCGCACAGAGATGTAATTAATTGTTTTGGATATGGTTTATATACACCAAAGACGGGAAAGAAGAGTACATAAGTGACATTACAAACTAGATTTTAATAAAGAAGTAATTTTAAATGTCTTGAGATTCAATGAGAGTTTCTCCTCTATACCAAAAATAGTATGTATACTAAGAATAAGAGAACAGTTATTTATATCAGGCAATGCAGTCACAATGAAAAGCCTTCTTCCTCGTTCATGCTCATTTTACTAATTCACACATCAGTGCATTAGCCAATCAAAGCGTGTCAGATATGCAGATTTACATGCATACACATGTACTTGTCTTTATTCCATATATAATATGGAAAATATGCAAAATAAAAAATGGAAATGGTTACGAAGTTACAAATACTTATACTAGTTCCTGTTTAGTATATTGCAAAAGGAGGTATTTTGAGGTCTAAAGAAAAATCATCTGCGTAACCAGCTACTTGAACTGAAAAGTAGGCGAGTACCCGGTTACTAAAAATCATCCGATTTGACAGCACTAATCGTAGGTCAACTCATACTAGTACATTAAACTAAAAGTGCTCCCTTGATATATTATACTTTACTTATTTTCTACAGACTTATTATACCCTGAAAAAAAAAAAAGAATAGAGAACAGAGGCAATTTGTTTAAATGACCAGGACTACAAGTATAGAGATTAATCCCTACCTCAAAAACAGACTGCCATGGGCAGTCAGCAACTTCCAACTCTGATATGAGATGCTAAACATACTAATTGTCCAAAATTAACAATTTAATTCTTAATGCATTTATAATATATTAACATTCTTAAATTCATGATTCGTACTTGTAGATTGGGACAGATGATAAAATCATTTCTAATTCTATATTTCATGATAATTTGGCTGTTGACTTGTGTGCTTGAATTGAAAGAACAAGTCAACGACCACTATCATTCAGAGTATATTTTGATTTTCACATATTATAGATACTTAAATTTACATAATATCAGGCTTGGGGTCAATTACTTTGAGATGTAATTAATTACTTTCAAATACATTGATAATTTTGTCAATTGCTTGCAATTACAATTACATTGATTTTTTCAAATGTAATTAATTACTTTCAATTACTTTGACAAATGTAATTAAATACATTTCAAATACTCGGGTTTTATTTTTATCAAAAAAAAAAAAAAATGCAGATTTTTTTATTGAAGATTTTTTCTACAGTGAACTTTTATTCAGTGTTTTTGTCCTTGGGTATGAGGGCTTCAAACCTGGACAAAAATAGACCTTTACCTAATTAATGCACTGGGCAGTGTGACACACTGTATAAACAAATTACACATCATAAGACATTGAATTATTGTACAAACACAACCCCATGCTACACCAGTATGGTGTATTCAAGATCTTTTTGGTTAGTTTCTCAAATCCATATTTTTGAAGGATAAAAATATTTATTACAAATCCATTCATTATTTTCTATCTTAAAATGAATAGAGTACAGGTAAATCTAAAGAGGTATGTATAGTTAGTCTAATTACTGTAAAACAAATTAACTATCCAAACAATCTATTGTTATTTGCAAGTGGGAATAGGTGGAAGTGAGATTTTTAAAATGTGGGAATAGGTAGCATAAACACATCAGAATAAAAACTGTGTATCTTTTTTATATACTTTTATTTTCCAAAGAGTAATTGAAATGTAATTGAAAAATAATTGAAAATACTTGACCTTTTTTGAATTGTATTTAAATACATTCAATTACTTGTAATTGAAGGCTCGCTCAAATACAAATTACTTCCAATTACTTTGAAAAATGTAATTAATTACGCTCAATTACAATTACTTTATTCAATTACCCCATTCCTGCATAATGTACAGTATGCATAAGGGAGACCAGATATATTATTACTGCATTAAGGAGACCAACTACTATCCACATGCAAATCAGCATTCACAACTTCAGATATATTTCAATACCCTAGTTAATTACATGCTTTAATTATTACATGAACCAAATTTATGAGGGACATTAAACAACAAAGAAACAAAAAAAAAATGCATGTCAGTCTTTAGATTTATATAATACAGGGTGTCTGAAAAGAAAGGTAACATTTTACCATTTTGATAACTTCGCTAAATCTCGAGCTATTTCTCACAGTGAATCGGATATCATTAGAAAGGGCTCAAATGAAAGTTTTTACCATGAGAAAAAATAATGTGCTAAAACTAATGACGTTCCAACACTATTACGTCATTTCAATTAAATGTTATTTCAATATGGCGTGACTTACGTCAGAAAAGTGTATTTTAATCGTTAAACAATTTTTTGAAACAAAATGTGTAACGGACTTTAAGCGAAAGTTTGGATCCCATTTTAAGAATTGTAATGAGCAGGAAACATGTCTACAAAATTATATCTAAATTCGAGTGACATGGATCAGTAGCAGATGCGCCAAAAGCAGGTCGACCCAGGTCAAGTGGGAGAACTCTACAAAAATGTTAGTACGCTTCGAGAAATGCTTTCTAACAGTCCAGAGAAATCAATTAGACATTCCTCCTCAGAGACTGGAATCCCTAAAACTTGTGTTCATGACATATTTAGGAAGGATCTCAGACTTTTTCCATACAAAATTCAGATAATGCAGAGTTTGAGAATTTCAGATCAGGTTCAAAGACTTGATTTTTGTCGTTGGGCAGCTGACATTGCTGACAATTACACAGATGCATTTCAAAATGTTTGGTTTTCAGACAAATCACATTTCCTCCTCTCTGGACATATATGTAAACAAAACATGAGATTCTGGGGAAATGAACAGCCTCATTGTTACACAGAGAGACCATTGCAAAGTGAAAAATTAACTGTTTGGTGTGCCATATCATCACATGGAGTGATTGGCCCTTACGTGTTTACAGACACTATTAATTCACAATGATACCTGTCAATTTTGAAAAACAAATTTTGTTCCTGCGCTTCGAAAACGAACAGCAAATATGCAAAATGTATGGTTCATGCAAGATGGTGCTACAGCACAAACATCATGTAATATTGAATTAGATTATCTCAATGAAATCTTTAGTGACAAGGTAATTTCCCAGCGATACCCAAAAGTGCAGAAGTGTGGACAATATTGGCCTGCGCACAGTCCCTATTTGTACCCGTGCGATTGCTTTCTCTCAGGATACCTCGTCTTGCGTTTACAAACTAAAAACCAGTGGACACAAATATGCTTTTGTCAAATATTAAACGAGAATTTAAGATCAGCAAAGAAATGTGTCAAAATGTGATTGATAATTTCAAAGTGCGAGTTAGGGAAGGGAAGCTGGTGAAAGGACGTCACTTAGAGAATGTCATTAATTATTGAAATGACGATTAGTACTATGTACTTAAAATGCTGCAAAAATAATATTCTTTGACATATTAATTAAATTAAGCTATCGGATTAAACTTACTTGCTTGCTTTATATGTGTACATATTTTGATATAAATTCTTCTATATTAAAACTGCATTCTAAAAGTTTGAAAGTGTTACCTTTAATTATTTTCGGACACCCTGTACATGTATATTTTATGCATAAGGGAGACCAAATGTATTATTACCTATTATTATGCTTCCTGTCAGTTTGTCTCTATATAACCCATATCCTACTATTCTGGCATAGTGGTCTTAGGATTTAAATAATGTAAGCATACTATGCCAAAATAGTGCACGGACTTACTTACTGAATAAAATTCTTCAAAGCTCACGCCGGGAAACGAACTCACGACCGTAAGTTTAACCGTCTGATGCCTTATCGATTACGCCACTGAGACGATCACTGATTTGTGGAATTTAATTAAATATTTAAACTTAATTTATACAATTGACACAATAAGGAGAAATAGACAAATATTATTTGAATAGTTTCGAACTAATTACATACAGACTGTTAGATGACCTGATGTCATGAAGTCATTAAAAGCTTTTTTATTTAACTCTTAATTTAAGGGTGTGAAAGAAAAATTTCAATGAGAATTGACGTATGCAAACAAATCAGTCGTAATAACAAAACAGAAAATAAAGATGAGTCGCTTTGGGACAGAAAATCCTGACTTATTTAGAGAAAATAACCTTATGTCCTAAAAAAAACCCCTAAGCATGTAACCAATTTTAGCATGAAGATTTTGAATGAGTTCTTGCAAGAGCATCGTGTTAGCACCGATATTTTCAGGAAAAAGTCAAATTGCCACATAAATAATTATAACAGTCAGCATATTAATAACAATAGTGTTGCATTATGCATGTACTATGCCTAAATAGTAGGCAAGGTTTGACACATAGTGCACTCACCTCTGGCTCATGCACCATGTCTACTATTTAGGCATAGTACATGCATAATGCTACTCTATTATTTAAATGTAAGAGACCAATCCAAATGTAAGTCAGTATTCAAAACTTGAGATTTTAATACTCTAGTAATTATATGTTTTGTTAAATAAACTAAATATAAGAGGTACATTAAACAACAAACAAAAATACATGTTGATCTTTAAATTTGTATAATATATGTAACTATGCATAAGGGAGACCAAATGTATTATAACTGCATTAAGGAGACCAACTACTTTCTACATGTAAATCAGTATTCAAAACTTGAGATTTTATAATAACCTAGCAATTAATTTTCATTTTTTCCAAAATGTTTATCTCAATGCGATAGTGCAGTAATTTACTTTAAATTGTTTGTATTTAGATGACCTTAATCAATTTATCTCAGCCAGAATTAAAACAAAAAAAAGCTAATCACACAAGTGGGCAAACACATGAACAGAAAGATGGATATGATGATTCCTATGTACATGTATACACGCATGCTTATAATCAAACAATACACACTGGTATCAAATTTCAATTCAATATATGCAACCTCTGTGAAGAAAATTTAGCAAAACTAGTGACGGACCAGGGCTCTCGATTCTCTAAAATTGGGGCCGTTCAACGGCCTCGTTCCCAATGCAAAAAAGGTACCTTTTTCCCAAAAGAAAGGTGTAAATTTCCCAATTTCCATCCAGAGTAAAATATTAATTAAAAAATAAAAGTCCATCAAACCTAATCGCAAAAAAAAAAAAACAAACAAACAAACAAAACACATTTGCAAATGAAAGTGAAACTGTACTACTATTTTATTAGTTTGCGCAAAATGCATTCGTAAACTGGTTCGGGGAACCAGGTTATGGTTTTTACAAAAATGTATACAACTATGAGTGCAGAGTATCTTGTTATGTAGTTTCGACAAAAACCAGCATTTAATTGGGTTTCAAAAATAGACATTTCATTTAAACATTAGTAAGCTGCACCTAGAAACAAACCCGCGCTTCAGCATGTTCAGTCTCGTGCTGTATTGGTAAGCAAAGTTGCCCATGTGATCAAGGAAATTCGGGACTATGTGACTAGCGACTGTCACGCAGTAAGACATATAACCGCAATATCAACACTCAAAGATAGTAATGACAAAACTTTCATAAATTACGTACCCATTTTGTTCTGTTTAACTGTTTATTCAAACCTGAGTTAGCATTGATGATAAAATGCTAGAAATGCAAAATTTGAGGATTTTTTTATAAAAATGAATTTGTGTTATCCAACTTTTCCCAAAATGACGATAATTTTCCCAATTTGAACGGCCCCGGCCCCAGTCCCAAAAAGTGGTGTGAGAGGCCTGTGGACTACCAAACCTACCAACAGCATAGCAGCAAAGCAATATGTCTTCCCTTTTTTGAAAGGGATGCAAGCATAATTATAAGTGTACTTTTAATTGAATTAAAAACAAAATTACCCTTTGTCAGAATATAGATTAGCAGGAAGGCTGTTTTTCCTCATTTTTTCCATGTTAAATTCAGACTGTTCTTCGAAAGAATCTGGCATACACCCCTGCAAAAGTAAACAAGGAAGATAATAAAGAGCTCCTAAATCAACTGCACATTTTCTTAAAAGAGAACAGAGATAAGTTGTTTAAATGACCAGGACTACATACACAGAGATTAATCCCTACCTCAAAAACAGACTGCCATGGGCAGTCAGTAATTTCCTACTCTGATATGAGATGCTTAACATACTAATCGTCCAAAATCAACAATTTAATGCTTAAAGGCAGAGATTTTAAGCACCGCCTTCAAAAATACCTGGTCTGGGTAGCCCTGTCAATCAAGCGCGTGAAAGTCCATCATTGGATGCTGGAACTTGATTGTTATTTACTTACTGGTCTCTGTGTATACCCTGTACACCTTGTTTGGGACTCGTGGTGACCCTCTAATTAACTTTTGATCCTTTGATTTTTACTGAACATGGTATACAGAAACTGTATTATTACTATGAAAATTTTATATTGATAATATATGAATTAAATATACCTTTAGTATTATAATATAATATGCATTTAACAAAAATTATCCTTTAGCACATAAAACTTTTTTTGAAATTGAAATTTCGATATTAATTTTAATATGCTAAATGGTAAACCTAAAGTGGAGATATATTTCAATACCCTAGTTAATTACATGCTTTATTACATGAACTAAATCTAAGAAGGAATTAAATAACAAAGAAACAAACAAAAATACACGCCAGTTTTTAAATTTATATTGTATACATAAGGGAGACCAAATGTAATTTTACTGAATTTAAGAGACCAACTTCAATCTACACGTAAATCAGTATTCAAAACTTGAGATTTTTGTATTCGCATGAAGTAGAATATATGCCAAATCTTATGCGTGAAAAGAAAAAAACACTTGCTGTGGCCTTCAACTCGACCCTCAGATATATCGACAACATGTTGACAATTAACATTGGTAGTTTCCATTCCTACTTCAATACGATATATTCAGGAGAGCTTGAGATAAAAGATACCACAGACTCTGGCACATCTGTTTCTTACTTGGATATTTTACTTGAAAAAGATGTAAATCACTGTTAATGGTAACCTAACAACCTAGTTATATGATAAACGTGACGACTTTTGTATCGTCAACTTCCCTTAATTATGAAGCAATATATCTTCATCACCTGCATACGGAGTGTATGTACAGTGAAAACTGTCTAATCCGACATCTGAGTTATCCGACACACTGTGAATTCCGATGTTAAATTCTTTTCCATTTGAGTAATTTCCTTGTTTTTAACACTGTGCAATCTGACACTCTGTCTATTCCGACACAATATTGCTCTCCCCGTGCATGTCAGATTAGACAGGTTTCTCTGTATCTCAGTTGATTTGATATGCAAGAGCATGCTCTACATACAAACAATTTCTAAAAAGAAGTAAATTATTGACAAGCAAGTTCAAGTTGATGAAACAAGAATATCAGCAGTCTTGTTTAAATTCATCATTTTGTAAGTTCTATGGTCGATACAATGACCTTGTCAGCAAATTTTTACAGTTTATAATTGAGTCAAATGCTTACTGACATTTTTCATACCAATTGTTAGTCCATTATTTATACACTGAATTGATGACAAATTTTCCATTATTTCCCGATTATGACAAAGAGTACACAGCGGGTGTGACTGGTCGGCAGGGGATGCTCATTCCTCCATGGCACCTGATCTCACCTCCGATGCTTTGTCGGTCCATGTTTGCTCTGCTCCTATTTAATATTGCTTACGGACTTCAATATTGAATACTGTTCGTTATCTCCATATCCTTATTTTATTACTCTAGTAAGTTTTACACTGTATGCTTTGTTAAATAAACTAAATATTAGAGGGACATTAAACAGGTCGAGGAAACTACCTTATATGGATATTGTCGCGATTGCGCACAGAGGTTCTCACAGCAAACAATAGTCCAATCCAGTGAATGAGCCGAAAAGCATGATAGTCTGCTACATGTTTATTTTTACTAACAAACACATGGGTCAGGGAAATTTAGGATGCGATTTCAAACGACTACAGGAGAGTCAGCAAACAATTTTTTTGAAATGTGTTATGAAAAATACGTAGATTGGGTACTAATTAAGATTCCCCATGGTGACATTAACAAATAAAGTAAGTTTTCCTTGTTAAATAGTACTTTGAAATACCCCTCTACTGCTCACAGTCTTCACATTGATAAGTTTTTTAACTTGATAATCATTAATTTGCTATGTTACTGGTTAAATTTATTCAGTTGTTGCTCAGTTATTTGTAACTAGAAATTAAAAGTTGCATTTTATAAACAAAAAAGAATTCTTAAGTTGCATTTTTTTATTATTTACCTGTAAGTTATATAAACCCTCATGCACATTGATCACAGAACGTGAGTAGCATATAATTTGAAGTTGTATACGTTGGAAACATTGACAATACGTAAGCACACCTCAGAGTTGATTGTTTTTGGACCAAGGAATAGTCACGTAAAATGACTTTTCACTGACAGCATAACACAGGGAAAGCTGTCAACAAACGGACTTTTACAATGGAGTGGAGAAAACCCTAATTTTTACCATTGTAAATCATTTGTATATAAATGTGAGCATGTAATTAGTAGATAATGATATTCATATTGTATTAAGTGTGTAAAATGCTTGGGAAAATGCATCACGTTTTTCCAAGAGCAATTTAAAAAACTGGCCTTTTGGAAACACACATGTAGTATTTTTTGTAGTAACCCACAATGCAACTCAGTGAGCTGATTGGTCGATTTGTCAGTCACGTTGGTTCCTCACTAAACATGTAAATTTATTCCGACGTCACAGAAAATAGTTTCCTCGACCTGTTAAACAACTAACAAAAATACATGTTGATCTTTAAATTTATATAATATACTGTATGCATAAGGGAGACCAATTGTATTATAACTGCATTTAGGAGACCAACTACTATCTACATGTAAATCACTTTATCAGTATTCAAAACTTGAGATTTTAATACCCTAGTAAGTTATATGTTTGTTAAATGAACTAAATCTAACAAGAACATTACACTTCCCGTGAGGATCCGGGTTAGAATAGGTCCTCAGTACCCCCTTGCTTGTTGTAAAAGGTGACTAAATGGGGCGGTCCTTTGGATGAGACCGTATAAACCGAGGCCCCATGTTACAGCAGGTGTGGCACGATAAAGATCCCTCCCTGCTCAATGGCCCTGAGTGCCAAGCATAAGCCCAAATTTGCAGCCCTTCACCGGCAATGGTGACGTCTCCATATCAGTGAAATATTCTGGAGAGGGACGTTAAACAGTATACAATCAATCAATAAACAACAAATAAAAATACATGTAGATCTTTAAATTTATATAATATAATGTGTGCATAAGGGAGACCAAATGTATTATAACTGCATTAAGGAGACCAACTATTATCTACATGTAAATCAGCATTCAAAACTTGAGATTTTATAATACCCTAGTAATAAAGCTACATCTTTTCCAAAATGTCCATCCTAATACAATAGTAATTTACTTTAAATAGTTTGTATTCAGATGACCTTAATCAATTTATCTCAGCCATAATTAGAACAAAAAAGCTAATCACCCAAGTGGGCAAACACATAAACAAAGAGATGGACATGATGATTCCTATGCATTTATTAACCCATGCTTATAATCAAACAATATACGAGGGGTGATCAAAAAGTTTGCGAACTAATTGAATAACTTCCATAAAAGAAACAATATTTGGTTTCAGTGTTTGTTATATTTTAAATTATTCCTCTCCGATTTTAATGCACATCAACCACCATTCTACACATGCACGAATTACGTGATATTGGCGGTCATGTGACCCCCTCCGTAGCGTTCTGTCACAAAAATTGAAAGATTTTTCCGAGTTTTATATTTCTTTCCATGTGAGTAAATTTTTATAACAATAACAGTTAATTTGTTAGAAATGGTCAAATCTCGGCAACAGAATGGGTGGATAAGAATATCCTTTCAAAAAATAAACCATTAAAACACAAATCTTCTGTCTCTGGAGAGACCTTTATTCAAGGTGAATAGAGAATGGGTGCATCCTTTTTGTCATATCTAATATGTTTAAAATCCAAAGTAAACGATATCTTAGGTATTTAATAATTATATTATTCTTCAAATATTCAACTATTTTTCAAAGTGTAAATTGGAGGTCTTTGATAGCAAATTGCTTAATTAAAATCACATATCTTTTCAAACTTGCTTTGACTGGACAAGATCACAAGTATCATTTTTAACCTTCTGCCTTCCTTCACTTAAACGATCAATCCAATCACGCAGCACTGTTAAGGCTAGAAAAAGGGGGCGGGGCCTAATTTATTCGGGAAAAGTTTACTGTGACGTCACACAAAAATATGACTTTTATGCATTTCATCATATTAACCGAAAATGAAATAATTTGCAACTTTAAACTGTATTAGCATAATAAACAACAATAAAACTTACCAATGCATTAACAAAAGTCGCTAGTTAAATCCCATACAGCTGGTTTTAAACAAATCACTGATCTCGATAAACTTGTCAATCATGACGTCATTTTGGTAAAAATGACGTATTTCATGTACTGTGAAAGGCAGATTTGGGAATTTTTTAACAATGAAAAATGCGTTTTATTATAAAACGTAATATTATTTACAGGTTTTAATAGGCTAATAATACCAATGTTTATCCTTTGTTAAGTGCGATTATTCATCAACTATCGAGAGAATGTATTTAAATAATTCTGTCGTGTTTTAATGTTCAGGTTAGGTATATTTTACATTGAGGTGCCTCATAAAATCGCTTTTTCGCAAGGGCATACACTAAATAAATCTTGACCATTTTTTGAATATAAATAAAGGATATGTTCCTTAACTTGAAAAGTGCTGCTGCTTTCTTTAAATCGAGAGCATGACTTTATAAGTACACAAAATATTTGGTAAAAGTCAAACATATTTCGACATCAGCCTATTTACTTGAAATTATAACTATTAAAACGCGAATTCTATTTAAAGCAGCAGCACTTTCCAGAAAGTACAAAATATGCAGAAACAATTAATAGTTTGAATTTTTAATTTCAACTAGGGTATTCCCTTGCGATATTGAAATTTGTTCATGACCTACATTCCTTGTACCTACTATGCATTCATCACGTGACTGTCCATCGATGGGACCAAACTCCATACAGTACAGAGTAGGTTATACTATGCTATTTCCATAAGTATTTAAGTTCTGTGGTAATAGTGCAGCTGAATAAAAATAAATTCAGTTCTAAAAACAATTCCCGTTTTTACACTTCTATTTTCCGTTGATTTCTCGTAGTAAGCCTTAACAGTGCTGCGCATTAATCAAATTTATAGAACCCAATTTATCTTAATAAGCTGTGTACAAATTATTATATGATACTGCAGAGGGATTTCTAAGATATACGATAAATTGTACAGTTGTTTGTTGAACGAGTTCGACTGAGACAACCATTAATCGTCACAAGTGACCTATATCGTGACGTTATTTGCACATTGTGACATCACAAACAAGGAGAAAAACTTTATTCAGCATATGCTATTTATAGACCTTGTGTATGGCTATGTGCTTAAGAATTTTCATTCTAATCTGAATTGTGGTTTTGTAGATATAGAGATAGTTCGCGAACTTTTTGATCACCCCTCGTACACCAGTACCAAATTTCAATTCAATATGTGCAACCTCTGCGAAGGAAATGAACTAGTGGTGGACTATAAAACCGACCAACAGACAGCAGCAAAGCAATATGCCCTCCCTTTCTATGAAGGGGTGGGGGGAGCATAATCATATATGCACTTCTAATTGAATTAAACAAAATTACCCTTTGTCAGAATATAGATTTGTAAGCAGGAAGGCTGTTTTTCCTCATTTTTTCCATGTTAGATTTAGACTGTTCTTCAAAACATTCTGGCATACACCCCTGTAATTAAAGTAAACAATGCATGTAATAAAGAGCTTCTAAATCAACTGCATATTTTTTTTTTAAAGATCCACTCTAATATAATGTAATTTACATTTCAGTAGAATGGTCAAGAAATCAATTGTAAGCTTTGCCAAGCTATTGGTAAAGAGCTAAGGCCTAAAATGCATGTAAATCTAGTGCGTCTGTCTTTGTATCTGATTCTAAGGAGACCTAATATGCATGTACAGTAAATCTTGTTCTGCTATCTTTGTGTTTGACGCCAGTGGCCTTGTTTAATTTTAACCTACTAGTGTACATTTAAAAAATCTAAACTTTTAATTTTATTTAACTATGCAATGAAAATGAAGTTATCACTGACTAGTTAATAGAGTATGCAAGGGGCATTAAGGATAGGTGGAAATGTGGGATAAATTCTGCATCATCAGTTTGCCTATCACGCAAATTATCCCACGTTCCCAACCCTCATTGATGCCCTGGCATACTCTACTAACTAGACTGTGATTCCTTAAATAAATCAATACATCTGTGACATTGCAATACCGTATAAGTACAATTCTTAGCGAGGATTTAATTTTGGCATTATTGGCGAGGGATCTGACAGCGCTAAAATTTAATATCGCTAAAAATTAATTGCGTATTATTTGTAATAGGTTCTTTGGTTAGCATTTTAAAATGGCTAAAATTACTTCTCGCTAAATATAAGAGAGCTGCATCTCGCTAAAATTTCCACTTAAATGGTATCATAGTAATTTACATGTTTAGTTTCATGAAATGAATCTATTTAATAGCATGTGTTTAGGCAATATGTGATTTGTTGGATGTACTCCGACTGACCAGTCAAATTAAATCACCCCTTCCCAATCATTTTTTTCAGCAATTTAAATATTTAATTTCTTTTCCTTCTATTCCACAGTATACAAAGTATAATTTTTCTAGGGTGATTTTTGATTAAAAATTTTTTTAGCAATAAATATAAAATTACGAGGGTTGTTCGAAATGTGGACAACTGTCATATCTTTTTTATTTGACGTCATATGTTATCCAAATTTGGTAGAAATATTTTAACAATAAATCCAAATGATATGTATTAATTTTGACAAAATATTACGATTGATTAAAGACTTATCCAGATTTTAAAAATGCAGAAATCGGATCGTGGAGCAGGTCAAAATTTAGTCAGTTACAGATAATACATAAATAATGTCTATAGTCATATTTTCTGTCAAATGGAGGAAAAACGAAAAACTACCTAGAAATTCAAATTAAGAATTGATTCATTGATACGTGTACCAAATTATGGTTTTATATTTTGCTTTGTTGAAAAGAAATCAACTTGAGAAGACAAGTTGTCCTTATTGAAAACGACAAAAATGATGACGTTTTAGAACGTCACGGGGCAGCAGGTACCGAAGCAATTTTGTGTTTTTCTCAAGAAAAATCCTGAATAAACTCTAAAAATGTTGAAGGAATCAAGAAAATAAGTCACAAGCAAGTTGTGCATGTGTGTACATATATTACAGGCAATATTTGAGTGACAGGGACTCTGTATCGGATGAGGATGACCTGTGAAGAAACGGTTTTACTGTAAACATCTGAACAAAACTTTAAAAATTGAAACGTAAATGAAAGACAAATGCGCTTCAGAGTTGCTTATCCTGAGAAAGCAGAGTTAAGTACTAAAAGAAATTAAAACATTTACAAAGGAAATTATACAGAGAGATTAATTCTTAAAAAAATAAATGTCAAGTATTAGAAAAATAATTTAATGAATGGGAATTAGAATATTCTGTGTGAAATGAATAGGTATAGTATCTTTTATAAATTCTCGACGCTATGTGTTGACGTTACATTGCCGTTATGTGTGCTCCACGGGTACAAAACATGTTGATTTTAAAATGAAGTAAATTTATTTGTGTTAAATCGAATGGAATGAAACTTCACACATCAACAAAACAAATATTTTTGCTTATTATAATGTGCTTGTTTTGAATTTCCGGTGAGTAATATAACGAAGATGGATATCTTCCACGAACATTTCGAACAACCCTCGTACATATATGGTCTGTGATTTTTATGACAGCTATCATTTTGTCCAAGTAAAACAAATAAGGCTACATAAAATTGAAATTCTGGTTCTCGGGCCCGCATGCATCTGTTTTGAGGTAGCCACATTGCTAATTTTATTGAATTTTTGATAAAATGAAAAGCTGGTATTGCAGAGACCAATCCAGAAAAAAAAACTGTCCTCATTCTTTTCGTAGATTAGTATTCAAATATCTCTTCCGGTAGCCATTTTCAAAGAGATTTTGGCTACTTGTGTACATCAAACAGAATATTTTTAATAATGGCCTTACCTTTGTCCAATGACCAATGAGCATTAGCACTGATTTTTCCTGTTCTTTCCTAATTGAATCAACCAGGCCACTCTGTAAAGTGCATATTTGTACTGTGTACAGGCGAATGAACAATATTTCTATACTATATACATTCGTCATTTAAGGCCATAATAAAAATATTCCTAGATTCTCATCCCGGCCCCAATTGATTCTATACCCCTGCCTCGATTTTTTAAATTTCTGTTTTTCTTCGTCTTAATTCTGATCGGGATCAGTATTCATCTACCATTCTACTTTCGTTTTAAGTCCCGCGAAAGTCGATATGATTTTGACAGCTGAAAAGATGGTAATTGCTGTAATACATGCATATATATTTTAAACAAGGGTCATCAGTTAAAAAGATTGGTGATGATGTGAAGTAAGAGATAATTGAACCTTTACTATGACTTTTATTCGGGTATTGTAGATAAAATTACACCATTTGACCCGGTAAATAAAAAATCTCCAAATTCAAAAAATATAAAATAAAAGCCGCCCGCCCGCCTTGATTTTTAAAAAATTTCGGATGAGAATCTAGCAATTTATTTATTATGGCCTAACTTTAAATTTATTTTTTTTTCAAAATTCATTATTTATCATGTTTATAGTGTTATTCTATTATCAAAATAAAAAAAACTATACTGTATATACTGGCTTTTAATGTGGTGTATTTTTTCAGGTTATTTCAAGTTTTGAAGGGATTTGGTATTTACCTGCTTATACAGTCCAGTCCAATACGAAAAATCGTAATATTACAGAATATCGTAATATTATTCTTATATTACTATTTTTCGTAATATAGTTAAATTACGAAAACTCGTAATATAGCATGTTGTGAGAGACTATGTTACGAGTTTTCGTAATGTAAGACAAAATTAAGCATTTAAAGAAACTGAATGATGTTAAGCAAAGTATGACGTCAGAAATACATTATGCCAAAATGGTACTAGTATCACGTGGTCATTTTGGTCAGTGACGCCTATCGAAAAGTATGAAAACGCAAGAAGAAAGTAACAATAGTAATGGGTGAGTGAAAGTTTTGTATTATTATTCTTATATAAGAATTTTCCCAGGGATGGGAACAATTTTCCATAAAACTTCAATGTATCCTAGAACTTGTCATAGTGTTCTATAATCCCCGAATTCCCTATATTTTTCCCGAAGTCTACCCTAAAAATCAGACCCTCATCTCCAACAACGAGATGTTACGGGATATAACTTGTACAACTTTCACTAGGCTCTGACTCTGCATGCTCTTGGATCAAATGCATCAAAACAAAGAAAATGCATGCATATCCACGATGATTTGATGAAACCAGAGACGTATAATCTCTCATGAAACATAACAAGCAGATTGTATCAGAAAAAAGGGAAGTAAATCTTAGAAGGGTTAGAAATTGCTTATATTACGAATTTTAGTAATATTACGATTTTTCGTATTGGACTGGACTGTTATAAGTTGGTGCAACTTTTTGACAGAATACATTAACCATTTGAGATCAATGCTCTGATGTTTAACTTGGATTGGACATACTTACCTTTTTATGTTTTGCTTATAAGTTTGATATAGAGTTCTGGACCAGAATTTAAATCCCTTCAAAATACTTATAAGCATGATCATAAGCGAGTATATACATTAACTGCTTTATACATGCATTAGGTGGACCAAATGCATTTTTGCAATATTACAAAAGACCATTGCAGCAAATGAAATCAATGTATGAATTGTATTCAAAACTATAGGTGTACTAATTGTCTAAAGTACAGGATATTTACATACGTATACCCACATGCCTAAATGTAACAACATGTAGTTTCAAAATTAATAATTTCAAATACCGTATAAGTGGAAATTTTAGCAAGACGCAAATTTAGCGATTTCTACCTGAAATCTGGTATTTCATTTTTAGCGAGAAGTAATTTACCGATTTTGAAATGCTTACTAAACAAGGTATTACAAATAATACACAATTTATTTTTAGCGAAATTCAATTTTAGCGATATCAGCACCCTCGCTAATAATGCCAAAATTAAATCCTCGCTAAAAATTCTACTTATACGGAAAGTTTAAATTAAAGGGTTTAAAAAAATTTAAAACTAAGTCAAAATATTTTTGCTTTCTAAATATGGATAAGAAATGTCTACATGTAAATCAATCTAATCAAAATTATATGTTCCGAATCTGCTACCGCTTCTCAAACATCTAACAATATCTCATTCGGGTCACGTCAGAGTGACCTTTCGATTATGAATGCACATAAAAAATTTGACCAATCAGATTCAAGCTTCAGTAAACAATTCTAAAATAAGTTCCACAGCTATATATCATAATTGATACTGTCTTACGTTAAATTCAAGTAATTTCAATATAAATTCAATGTATATTTCACCAGTCTAGCATCCTTAAGTGAATAACGCAAATGAAAAAGCACAAACTATACAAGATATCCCGCATGTCACATTCATAAATAGCACAGCTTATGCAATGCATATTTTGTTTACTACGAAACTCCTCGTAATACGTATCATAATAACACAAGGAGTGCAACGCATTTTAGGTCACCTGGGAACCCCTGGCTTAATATCAAGGCTGTTGCACAATTAATCTTCAATCGAAAATCATAAAACACAAACCAATCTTTTTGGTAGGGACCATTCTTTATGGCTCTTAATGCATGATTTCAAATGCATGTTTTACAGCAGCAGCGGTGACATTTCTCCACAACTTCGCTCAAATATCCGTTGTCCGCGACGCCATGACGTGACATCACGGGCGCATCCATTTACCCCAAGAGGAACAAAACTGCTTGAAATGCTAATCTAGACGATTGAGGTTGTATGCGAAAAGAAACCAGAGACAAGTTAGTAGACATTCAAGAAAATTTAAAATGGGGAGGTAAAAGTACTTGTACTCATATCTAAATAATATCGTCATCTCTAGTTAATCGTGTATGTTTGTTTATTTTTTTTTCCTTTTGGGTAAGTGGACCACCCATGATGTCACGTCATGGCGTCACGGACAACCGTTGCACTCCTTGTGTTATTATTATAGGTATTACGTATTTTTTTTATTTATTGAAAATTTCGGCAAAATTGATAGGTTCGCGAACTCCTGTGATCATAAATTGCACTTTCATTTTCAAACTGTTGTTAGGTTACTGGTATGACTACATTGTTTGTTCATTCTTGTTCACACAATTTATAAAAGAGTATATTAGCAAAAGTAATTATCAATTTACCTTTCTTGGAATAAAGACATGTTGACCCTGGAGCTAAGATTTCCTCTCTTTCCACTTGGGTCCACAAAATTCTATCATAGACCCTGCAAATAGACATTAGGTATTTAATGGAAATAAAAAAAAAAATGGAATTAAGATCCATATATTTCTAACATGTCTAATGACTGACATAATGCAAATTCAAAGTAAAATAATAATATATATGTTTTAATTATAACTTAAGCAGACCAATTGCATTATAACATCCTTCAGGAGACCAACTTTAATCAACGTTTGAGAACTATTTGCAAGAACAATAAATTTGTTTATTATACCTCCGTAAATTTGTTCAGTATAAAAACATGACGAATAAACATGCTATCTTTTCCAAACAGCCCCTACTGTGAAATAGTTTTTGTGCTATCTGCCCATGGTGAAATAGTCATCAAACTATTCACCGGCAGCATTCTGTTTCCCTCGCTTTTCATCTCGGAAAACTTCTGGTTTTATACGGATTGTGACGCGTACATATTATGACGTAACAAAAGTTAAGTCAGCATTGGTATAATATGGAATATCATAATTAAGGACTCCCAAAAGTTAACAAAAGTTAAGTCAGCATCGGTATAATAAAACACCTATCTACTGGCTATGAGGACAATAGCAAGTTTATTGTCCCCCTCGACAGCAAACTATTTCCATGATTTCCCGAGGCGAAAGTTTACTGTCTTGGGGAACGATAAACTTGCTATTGTCCTCATAGCCAGTAAATAGGTGTATGCTATTTTACAGCATTAAATATGAATATCATTTGACATTTGATGAAAGTATAAGTAAAAAATTGGAATTACACTTTTTATGTTAAAGTTTTAAGTACCGCGATATAATGAGACACCAGTATACATGTATTGTCTACTGATAGTCCGAAATTTCTAAATAAAAAGAGATCGCTATAAATCTATATAACAGTAAAGTTACTTAAGGAATCACTGTCTAGTTTTGAGGGTATGCCAGGGCATCAACAATAGTGGGAAACATGGGATAATTTGCATAACAGGCGAAGCCTGTTTTGCTAAAAATTATCCCATGTTTCCACTATGGTTGATGTCCCTGGCATACTCAATATACTAGACAGTGATTCTTATATTTCCATTTTTACTTGAAAAAAAAACCATCTTAAAATAAATCGAAATACCGTCTAATTGAGTAGATTTGAAATGCACAAGGCCCCATGACATCAAATTTTACTATTAAAAAATAGTCCCAAAAAAAAAACACGAAACAAATTTATTGATAATTTAGATACTGTAGTGAAATATCAACATTTATAGAATAAACAACAAAAAAATTTTAAATTACGATCAAAGTAATCTTGTTAACTTTAATTATATATGTGACCTAGATTTAGGTTGTCGGAAGCAAGAACATATACAGTCTTCACGAAAACTTTTCAAACTAACTGGCCAGTCAAACCAGTGAACTTTGTAAATATACTAGCCCACCAAAATTTTTACTGGTCCCTTTCATAAAAAAATAAAATAAATACATTTTCATAACTGTAAATTTATTGCTAGCGCTCTCGAGCGCTAGCAACTACGTTAGTCCAAATTCCTTGAATACGCATGCTCGGCCGCCATGGCCATGCATTCTGGGAAAACTAATTTGCTCAACCAGACGCTCGGCTGTCTCCGTAATCTCCGACAAGCATCCTCTTACATGCTAGTTAATAATCGGGAAAACTGTGAAAACTACAGACCGTACGATAACAATTTCGTTGTATAATGTTGTAGCATGAAATAACTGTTTATTTATTGTGTAGCTTACACTTTAAAGATAACTTCATATTTATAATATTTCAAATTCTGGATTTTTTTTGACAGAAAAGCCCGATCGAGTCATCATATTGTTCTAAACAATGACAAGGGATTTTTTTTTAACATCTAAGCACAACCAAAGATAGATTTTAATTTCTGATTGGTCAATTCAGCCAATCTTACAAATTCCAGAAACAGAAGCAAGAATTTACACTAAAAATAACGAATAAATCCACTATTTGTGTTTAAAAAATTTGGATGTGTATGGCTTTTAACCTAACATATCTTGACAAAGATGACCGAAAGGACCAAGCTACTTCACATGCCTTCCAAACTCTCTGGACTCTTTACACAACATACACTTTGAGTTATTTTCTATATTCCTTTCAATCCCATTTTTTTTCTAAATTGCCAAGAAATTCTCTTCTTTAAATCAGCTCATACATGCAATGTCTCAATCGGCATCTTCTTCATATTTTAGAACCCCCCCCCCCTCTCCAGTAAAGGTCACCCACCCCTTGTTTCTATAAAATACGCTTCACAAAACAATAATAACTTTATCTCTCTCCAGCCTCGAAAAAGTTAAAGAATGCAGCAAAATAAATCACTTGATCACGGATCTATTTCTGTGTTTAAAAATTGCTACGGCGCTAGCTCACCTATCTTTTTAAAAGATAAACTTGTACATGTTTACGTACTTCAACTTTTGAAATGCCGCCATTTTTCGCGTTTCGGTAAGTTGTTCGTTGGAACTTTGCACATTTTACGTACTAGTTAATAATTACTAGCTACTTCCGGTTTTTTACGTAATTAATACATCCATGTTATAATAGGGTTATAACAATAGGATTCAATAACACGAGCTTCTTTTAATTATTTTATATATTAATGAAATTTACGTAAGTAAATCAGTTGAAATAAATTTTGACTGTATGATTTTTATGATCAACGAGCCCATCGGACTTCTTGAATTTTGATTTTCACTGACCCGACCTCAAAATTCACTGGCCTCGGTCTTCGGACCAGTGAGTTTTCGTGAAGACTGCATATATAGGCACTATGTCACTTCTCCGCCGCCATATTGAATGGAATGTTGCAGTTGATGAAACGGGAGTTGGTCAGCATGGTCAGGAAACCGATTTGTATGGATGTTAAAATAACAGAAGAAATTGAGTTGCTTAAGAAGTCGGGTGGTAATGACTGAGGGACGATGTCTGTATCAGATGATGGAGTACGTGCAGATCCACGTGGCAATGTCAATTTCTCCACGTGGCTGTTTACCAGGAAGTGTTCTCGGTCTCGCGAGGCCTCGGTGATACAGTGATTGGGAAGGGCTTGTGCCATGCGCCATAGTCGCATTGAAGTGAAAAATGGCGCATTAAATCAATCAATCCTGGCGCCAAGGTGCGCATTCAATTTTTAGCGATGTTATTTGGAAATATTTTGCGTACGACTTTCTTTCTTGTTTTACTTTCGTTTTAAATGTAGTCAATTTAAAACAATAATTTAAAATCTCATTGGTTGAAACCTGTCAAAAAGTACTTCCGGTTAAACGAAGCACTTACATGAGTAGACTGGTACCCTGACATTGGTTAACGGGCGCAAGCGCCTTAAAAACCAACGACAGGTAACCACTGCCATTTTATCGCGTCACAGGAAACAGCACTGATGAAAAAATCTATATTTAGACTAGCGTAAATCCAAGTGCTGAAGTAAATAAACTCTTCTCTCTGCACTCTACACTGCTGTTAACAAAGAAAGTAGACGGATTTTAAGCATCTATAAAACCATAAAGAAGTGCTGCCTCAAAAACCATTAAATGTAAAGCGATATCACAGGTCCCATATGCATATACTACCAAAATAATTCAAATCAAGATCTATTGCATGATTAATTTTCCTACATATTTGCCACTGATATGAGAAATAAATCATCGATTTAGTTATAACACTTGTTCTTTATCATTATTTATGTTCTAAAGTTTACGGGGAATGCTTTAACTCGTCTCTCTAACTCCATGTGTTATGGTACATGCACCAGGAAGAGGAGGATTACAATGTTTAACACTACGGAACATTTGAAAGTTCCTTGTGACAATATATTGTAAGTTAATGATATACTCAGTTAATAAAGTCCTTACTATGTTGTTTGAACAATTTCATCGTATTCAATTGCTCTATTCATCAAGAAAGATATGCTACAACGTTTTGTTTTCTCTGCTATTTAAATCGTTGGATCCACCTAACATTCTTCTCTGCAAGCATTGATGCCATTTATTTTTGGAATGCGCAGTACTATGCGCGGAGCAAGCAGTGAGTTTTTCCACTGTCATGGCGGCGGAGGTTACCTGTCCTTGTAATTCCTAGCGGCAGCGACTGGAATCAAGGGCAGAGAACCAGTGCTATTACATGAGGTGCAATACTTCATTCATTGGTATGGTAGGGCTGTTCCCTTTCCAAAACTGTCGTAATTTTAACACAAAATATGAATCAGTTATATTCTAAGCAAGTTCCTTTAAATTTGCTGCATTTCATGCATTAAAAATCGGATTCAGTTAATTAAAAACGTGTTTTCTCTTGTATTATTGGTTAGTCACTTTGTTTTTTCTTGAAATGGCCCTTCAAATTATATTGATGGCCCATTCATTTTAGAAATGGCCCATCAAAAATGTTGACAGTTGCGCCATAGTCCCATTGACCATTTTGGCCTTCCCAATCACTGGTGATAGTGGACAGCGTTGCGCTAGTGACTTGCTTTCAAGCCAATTCATTATTTATTTTGTTTGTTGAAAAGAAATATCATATCAAATTATTTAGTTAAACAATTAAACAAAACATCTATTTTTTCTTTAGTATATTTATACGCCAGTGATATACATGCAGGTTGACACCTGACCTTTCAGTAAAAGAGAAATATACATACCACAGGGTATTTCCATGAAATTAACAAGATTCACTTTTGTAGTGTTATCACAGAGAAAACAATTGGAAATGGAAATATATATGGTAAACTAACATAAAACAAGATTACGAGAATTATGTTTACAAGGTCTGTAGGTAATGTAAACAGGTAACATTACATGTAAACACACGCGGGCTGGTGGCAGAGTCACTGCAAATACATGAGCCATATTCATGATATTAGGCCTAACCAACTTAGGCCTATGAAATTTAAAATGTAGTCTCCTAAATATTCATCTGCACACAGGGTATTCCATAAAGATAATAATTTAAAAAGTGTCAATATAAAATAAACAAACCTCAAAGTTGTTTCGAGGCTCTTCGTTCTTCCCTGCAATCCAACATTCTGGTTATCTGTCACTGAAAATGCAGGAAACAAGGCTAGGTTAATTCACTCATGCACATATTTGTTGACTTAATTTAAAAAATACGAAATAAACTTATAAACACATAAAAAAGAAGCAATTATGCTCAGATATTAAAGAAGAACACGATAACCTACATAAAATGAATGCACACGAATCACAATTTATCAATCAATGTTGACAAAACACGTGTGGGAAAAGTCGGGTGAAATCAAGGGACATACTAAAACAAGTCCCACGGGGAAAATAAGTCCCACATGAGTCCCACAGAAAAATAATGAGTCCCACCAGTAAATATGATATTTTATTAATATTTAACAACATATCTTTATAGATAATCATTGTTTTAGATATATTTTGAATAAATTTTGTCGCAAAAAAGGTTTTAGAAGCCGGTTACAATGATTAGTTACAAAAACAAAGAACGATAACTCCTATATCCTCATATAACTCTATAGTGTTTCCTAATCCCAACAAAAATGATAACATTTTAGTAGTTTTTGAAAGCAAAAATTAAAAGATAATATAATTTTATTATAAAATTAATTATATTTTAAAAATGCAAGAAGTTCTAAGATGTATTCTAATGATCATGTAATATAAACAAAGAGCAATAACTCTTACATCTGCTTCAAGAATTGAAGTAACAAGCCATCCAAATTTTAATTCTAAAGATTTTATGAAACTTTCACAATGTTACTTGGTTTATGTGCCTTCTGTAGCAGTTCTAACGACTAAAAAAAACTACTATCAAAAACAGACATTTTCCATCAATTTTTATATAAATTTAACAATTTTACAACATCAGAACTTGGGAAATTCAATGATTTTTTTCAATCTTAGTCTTGTATCTATCAAGCATATGAGAAAGAGATTTTTAGTTAATATATGCAAACTTTCTTTTGAAAAATACGACTATACAGTCCTAGGAAATTAAATAGACCTACAAGTATTGTTTTAAAGATATAGAAAGTGAATTAGTTTACTCATTCATAACACGGTATGAAATTGAAAGTGATTTATATCTGACAACAGTGGTAAACTAGTATTTTAATGATATCTTTAATGATATCTTGATTTTTAAAAAAAAAATTACATTAAACTTTTATAATACTTTTATAATACTTTGTATTTTATAACAATTCAGTGAAATGAGGAATAGTTATGGACTATTAAAGTTTGGCTACTGAAGTCCGTATATAAAATTCGTTCATTAAAAAAAAAAATTCTTTAAGATCAAAATTAAATTAAACATCTAAATTCGTTGACTTTTTTTTTTTTGGTACATATAATTCATGGTGTAAATCAAATCACTATAAAATTCAAAGTTTATTTTAAAAAATACTCTTTTTTGACAAGTTCCATATCCAGGAGTATAACTGGCTTTAACATTAATTGTTAAATAATCTAAATTTTTATCTTTATTTACATGATGATTAATAAACACATTTTTTAATAAAGAAAATAGATAGATATAAACAGTTAATTCTCTGCATGGTATTTGTTCTACAAATTAATACAAAACATCATGGTTGTGCCTTTAATACTATTATTTGGAATCTTTTCATACACGTCAAGAATTTACAATACAGTTTATGCTGACTTAGTCTATTAATTCTAAATCATAATTCTTCATTAATTCAATTTTCAAGGAATTTTTTTATTTATGAAATCAAATACGAAAATTTTTTATTAATAACCTTATTTGTCATACATAAATAGTAGCTGAAATTTCAATAACTCTACATTTAATTAAATATTTTATTTGAATTCCAAATGGTGTAACCTAGCCCCAGCCTTGTTCAAAAGTTATTGTAATAGGTATACAAACAACAGGGAGATTGAAAGGTGTGAATAACATCCCCCAGGTGTTGTGTACAGGTATACCAGGGTCCGTACCTCTACAGGTGTCTGTGAAATGTGTATATACACAATAACCATGGGTGTCAGGAAAAACTAACCAAGTTGTTGTTAAATTACATAAAACCACAGTAAAACTATTTTAGTTTGTAAGAAACAAAGTAATGATATAAAATTATGATAATAAAATAAAACGTAATTTGAGTTGTATAAAATATAATCATGATAATTGGAAGCATATTTTCAAACGAAACTTAAAAATTCAAGTAAAACAGAAGAACATATTAAATTCAGAAATAACACCATATTAAATTAACTTCCTTATTAAAAATATATTTTTACAAAAATTTTTATTTTGTTTTTTTTTTTTAGAAAAAAAGTTAGCTATCAGCAGTAATTAAACATTGTCAATATAGTTCCTGGCCATTGTTTACATTTGAACAGAGTTATCGTTCTTGACTGTGGTCTGAAATTTACAATCGTCTATTTAACACACTTAAAACATTTTATCAAGACTTTTTTTGATATATGATCATATAAATATAATATTCTTTCAAAATAACCCTTTATTATATGTATTTATTGGCTCTTTTGCTGTGGGACTCACGTAGGACTCATGTGGGACTTATTTTCTCCGTGGGACTTGTTTTAGTATCAGCGGAAATCAACCGACATAAAAACAAAAACAAACGGTAGATCCGTGTCCGGGCGATTCCAGATGTCGTGAGACGATTAAAACAATACTATCTCCAAGAAGTAACAGTATTTATTACCCACAAACCTGGTTACACACAACAAAGAAGGGCCGGAGAGGAGTCTGGCACAACATCAACATGTCACGTGTTTAGTGGATGTAGTTATAAAAACTTGGCACTTCGAGCCCGATGATATTTATAGAAAAAGGGTACTTGTACCACAACAAAATAAAATAAAATAAGAAATTAATAATTTTGAATTGTTTCTAAAATAACCATAAATGGTTGTAATTTAATTTCTATATCCATTAAAATATGCATATAATACAAAAATGTACGTCCAAACAATTTATTGTTTCACTCCCTGTCACATCTTCAGAAAGGGGCACCCCGCAAGCATATGCCTAAACTGATGTAGGAATAAATTTTAGTTAAAGGAGGGGGGGGGGGGGGGGCAAACCCAAACATTTTCAGTTTCATTTCGTGGGGAATGGGGGGAGGGTTAAACCTCAAACGATTGTTTTATTTCTGTCACTGAATTGCTGAAAATAATGCAGGGAACTACATATCGTCGTGTACCCTAAATTCGTCCGTACCCTAAATTCGTCCCCAAACTTCTCGAGACCAGCACGTTTCGAACTCTGTATCGATGACGTCATTTTTAATTGTTATGACTAGTGAACATAATGATACAACTGTTTTAGCAATTATTTTTTTGAATTTGCAGTTTAAACTAGTATTAAACTTAAAGAAAATAAAAATACTTAAAATATCTAATTTTTCCTTATGTCCATTTTTTATTGAAAGTGCACACAGCAGTTACGTTCCCCAAAATTACTTCCAGATCAAAAATTCCTTCATTTTATTATTTTATACCTGTCAGTGTATTGAATTACATGCATGGGCTTTTAATTTAAGAATTTAATAAAAAGAAATCAACACTCGAAAATCATAAGGATCCTATACACTTCTTACCTAGGATATTGACGTTACCCGTGTTTGGTTGACGTACTATGCGGCCATGCGAGTATCCCTAATTATTTCAGGGAAAAAAATCTAAGTCATCATTGCAAATGATAGAGTCTCCAAAAATCGAAGATTTTAACACTCACTTTAACTATAACGGCTGTGAATGCTTCCAACAATAGAAATTCTGTTGGTACTACATGTACATTAAAACAATTTATACTGTGCTGCTGATTTTCCCTTCTCTTGTGTGTGTTTTTATATAATCCTGATAATTGAGATTTTTTCTATACAGGAATATGTTATTTAGACGGCAAATAAATAAAACCAAATATATTATATCAAAAATATTTACCATACGTGTATAAGAATTTATTATACCACCACCGTTCAAAAAAAATCAATCTTTCAACATGACCAAGCATTGATGATCACATTGTTTGAAAAGATCTACTTTTGACCTTGTCCAGTCGCAAGTCCTCATCACCCCCCCCCCCCCACCCCACCCCTCCCCCATTGCCTGCAAAAAAAAAGTCGGTAAGTAGTCAAGTAATCAAGAAGAAAATATTTTATTTCAACAAACCAAGAATTTATTTTTTTGAATTGTCGATTTATTAAGCCGATCAAAGAAGGTGTATTTTTGTCACAATTTTTACCAGTTTGACAGGTGCAATGTGCATTGAAGCATTACTAATCCTGCGTCTACTGGGGCGAACTTCACGATATAATCAAGTAAACAAGATCTTTTCTGCGAATTCTTTAATTTCTCATCTACTGCAGAGCTAGTAGATGAATTTTTTTCCCCTGTTACGTGAATATTTCACATATTATTATAATACATGTAATTAGGTGATCAATTCAAGTCTACACATTAAATTATAGTTTTCCTATCGTTTTTCATTTCAGATTGTGCCAGACTTGCACTGTTCAAATATTTTGATTTTCTATCGGCTTTTGCCAGTTAGGTCAATGAATTTTGGAAAATCTAAAAATAAAACATTGTTTAAATCGCATATCAGGTAATTTGATGAGCATACATGACATCGTTGACAATTTTAATCCGAAAGCACTTTCATGTTTTTTTTTTTTTCGTTAAAAAAATGGAGTCGGTAATTGCGAAAGCATTTTTAATGTTCTTAAATTGATAAACATTTTTTTTTTTAAACTTTGCCTAGAAGAACTTATTTACAATTTTTATTTTAATGATTTTCCAACCTTTTAAATCACAAATCACGGGAGAACAAATAGACCAATCATATGCGGCCGTTTTATATCTGAAGGACGAAAATAGGGTATGGGTGATATTTTTAAGTGTAAAAGTTTGATTATGTAGAAGAGCTCTAAAAATCTTGTGAAGAGTGGTAAGAAAAGATAAATTTTAACATTTAATTAGCAATTCCATTCTATAACTAGCACTGAAGTTTGTTTATCAATTTGCACGCGCTCGTCGTTACTATGACGTCAAATGTCGTAAGGGGACGATTTATGGGTACACTAGGATACTATAGGCTGAGAAAATGATTTGTTGATTGGATAAAAATACTTAACAAATCACTATATATTCGAAATATCATAATGCTATGAAAAAATGAATTTCTAACACCTTGAAATGTAAACTTTTCGTGTACAGTGTAGGAGTGGAGAGTATACATGGTATAGGCCTACCCAATACGTAGGGGGGTTAGTACAACCAAACACCACATTATCAGTTTCAGGTTGAACGAGGCTACCAACAAAAAAAAATTGTTGATAAGCAAATAAAAAAAAAAAGATCACGAGGCAAAATAAAAATAGAATCATTTAAGACTAGGAGGTAACTGTTATTACATAAAGCTTGAATAGGTGCTTCAGCCTGAGAGTGACTGCTTTTTTCTACAGAACATTCGGCTTTATTTTTAAATTTTGTTTGTGGACTTGCTTAATTTAAAAGAATAAAATACTATGACATCATTTAACTTTATTTCGAATTTCCTTCAGGTTCAAATACAGAACCATAGTTTAATTAAAATCTTACTTTCTTTCTTCAAAGTTTAATTACCCCACCCCCTTCCAAAAAAAAGCAATGCTCTTCTTGTGTATTTTAAAATACAACTTATTACTATAATATTTAAGTTACTTACCGCAATACAACTCTTTCACAACATTCACGGTGTTCAAAGGTCATTCTCTGAAAACTGAAGAGGCATTCCGATGGTATTCGGAACAAATGACGGAAAGCACTTGCTAAGAATTCAGAACTTGGTGCATAAATTTTCATTATTTTTCCTCTTAAGTTTTTTAACATAAAAAATGGAAAAATAAGTTGAAAAAACACTCATTTGAACACATCAAACGGTGAAAAAAAATTATATGCAAGATTTTTCATTTTATTGCATGTTTTCCGTGGTCTGCATAATGCTGAAAAAATATCCTTTGAAATTATACACAGGTAACACATTCTTTTCTTTTTTAGGTAAGATGATAGAAATTAGACAACTTTTAAATGTTAAATCACAGACACAAAGATAACTTTTATTTAATGAAAGACTGTTTATTTACCTAAAACACGTCATTTGCAATACTCATGAGGTCAAAATATAAGGGAGACCAGAAAAGGTCGCCTTAATCCAGCGGTCTCCCTAAGCCAGATAATATATCCTCCGTGGTCTCCCTAAGCAACGTTTCATATATATATATATATATATATATATATATATATATATATATATATATATATATATATATATATATATATATATATATGAAATTAAAATAATCATTGGATTTTTGATCAGCAAGATATACTTCAGTTTATATTATGTCTTTTAAATATTAAATAGAATACATATATCAGGAGTATATATATAGAGGATATTCAATGTTTTGTAGTTGAATATGGAATTTATTTCACGAGTGGGACAGGATTTCTTGATATTTTCACGAGTGCGAAGCACGAGTGAGAATATAAAAAAAATCATGTCTCACGAGTGAAATAAATTCCATATTCAACTACAAAACATTGAATTTTCTGTTTATTACATTTTTTAAAATAATTCTTTGATATTTCCTTTGCCTCTGTCTTTTTGTAATACAGTCATAAGTTCGTGACGTCATAGTTGAGCGGAGACGTCATAGCTAAGTGAGGTAAGAACACTGTAAACATGGATTTAGCAACATATTTTGGGTAATTTTGACAGTTTTATTCGCTGTCAGAATAGTTTATTTATTTCCATCTATCTTATATTAGGTAAAAGATCATTTTACAGCAATCTTTGTTATTGGAAGGGAAATCGAGAGTTTTCCCGCACTTCTGATATTCGTCAAACTGTGACAGGATATCATTTTGATATCCTTTCACACTGTGACAGGATATCATTTTTATTCAATGTATAAATTACAGTATTTCACGGGTAAAAATGTAATAAATTTTTGTATTGTCTACTCTGTTTCCGAGGTTGAAGACATATAAAAATGTTATAAATTAGTGTCAAGTGTCTAAAGATTAACAATTACCCCACCCCTACCCACCAAACCTGCCTATTTTTCCAAACACAATGAAAATGTTACATTATAAAACTTTAAAGGCGACGTAGTACTGAAAAACAAATATCGCATTCGTTTTCCCGATAGAGGAAATACATAAAAATGAAGTATTTAATATCCATTCTCTGTAACCACTTAAACTTTTGTGGCACGCATAGTGACAGATTTTTTTTTTCAAATTTGGCTGGAAAGTACCACCTCATAAACTACTTCAAAAAATATAGTTAGATCATATGAATGTTGAGTAGTTACCATGGAAACGGTGTCTAAAGTTGATTTTTTGTGAAAAAATGCAATATTTGCGAAAGTTTTTTAAAGAAATGCGGCTACTTCAATTCATGTTACTCACAGAAATAAGAAATATAACATCTAACTTTAAAAGGCATGTTAAAACCTTGTTGGTATTCTCTCTATAAATATGAGAATTCTTTGATTAAAATAGCAGACAATAACATTGAAATTGAATTATCTCCCTTTGATAATTGTGAGCTCTTCAGTAAGAAAGATAAAAAAAATTATTATATAAAAATGACTGGAAGTTGTTTACATATTGTCAGCATACAGCTCTGTTTATCCAGGAATTCCAGTAAAATCAACTGTTTTTCCTGTTTATTTAATTTACATACAAATATTAGCCTCTGTTTATATCCTACATGCAAAAGAATAATTTTGATATATGAAAAATGGTGAAATGTAAAAGCTAGATTACATAGTACAGGAAATCAGCTCTGTACATAAGCATTAGTCTCAAGGTCTAAGGAGTTTCAAAACGGGATTTAAGATAAATTTGAAATATCAGAATTACTTGTATTATGAATTTGTTTTTTTTTTTTTAAGAATTACTGTGTCTTACGATCAGTCAGTGTGATATACTGGAGGACTGCAATGGATACGGCGTTAGAAAGCAAATGAATTTTTAAACTGAATATTATTATAGAGACTAATAATTTTTAAAAAACTGAATATGTCCTTGGCTGAAAGGAAAAAAAAATATACTGAATAATAGCTACAATTCCCATCCACAGGTCGTTATTTGAAATTCAGCAATATTTTTTGAAACCCATGGTATAATACATATTATATATGGGTTAGAAAATTGTTACCTATATGAGCCCCCCCCCCCCCCCCTTCCTTAATGAAAAAGAGTTTGGGCATTTAATATATATATTATTGTTATTGTTTTTTTTCTTTGCTCTTAAGACTTTTTTCTGTGAAGAAGAAAATTAATAATTTTCCCTAAAAAACATCTTGGAAATAAATGATATGTCCTGCCATGAAAATAAACCTAACTTAATCCCCCCCCCCTTCTGGATCAAAGGTCGTCGTCTAACCCATAGTAAACGCAGTCATATTATGTAGTGTTGGAACAGGATAAACAAGTATAAAATGTTTTGTTAACCAGTCAAAAATATACTTTTGATGATTGGGGTAGTTGCATAGAAATACAAATTGTCTGTGAATCAAATTTAAAGTTAACGGTTTATCATTTCTCTAGACTAAGATACATTATGATTTAAACTTATAGCAATACAATATTAAATCTGTCTAGCAGTATTTTATTAATAATGAAAATAATTTTTGACCCCCCACCCCAAAAAAAAACAATTAATTAAAGCACAATAGCAGATTATTCGAACAGGTCCAGCAGATGTTTACAACAGATTATTATTGATTAAACTTTGGGAATATCAGATCTTTTGCGTAGATCCAGGCATATTTGTGCTGAAATATTATACCATCAACATCGCTAAAATCTAATTTTTTAAAGAATGATATTTCAAAGTAAATTAGATTTTCCCGTCAATTTCTCTGAAAAAAAGTCACTGGAAAACACATTTTGACTGTTACTTGAAAAGTTCGGATTGTTAAATATGGTTTAAAAAATGTACATTTAGGAGCAAGGGATTAGTTTACTAAAACAGCAGAAGAGTGTCTTTACATTCTTGTAGCGCAATTCTCTACATACAAGAAGTCTTGCACTCAATACTGTATACAGGGTTATTTTCGCCCCGTGTTATTTTCGCCCTTTTGCGCATGCAAACAATTTTGCCCCGTTTTAAATTCGCCCATTCATAGTTCTGTTTATGAAATTATGCTGTGTAATTTGAATTCGCCCCGTTTTAAATTCGCCCAGGCAAGAAGAGGGCGAAAGGGGCGAAAATAAAATGGGGGCGAAAAGTTCCCTGTATACAGTATGGAAAGTGTATAGTCGTCCAATATTCTTAAATGCCTACCTTTATATCAATAAAACCTGAAAACTGTACTTATATTAGCATTTTCACATTATGCATCAACCTAAAAGGAGAATGTAAAACCAGTTTTCAATTAAATACATTCAATATACGGGATCGAGGTCAGGATACAACATTTACAATACCAGTATTCCGAATAACCGAGTATAAATGCATTATTAACAAGCTAATTCAAAGAATATTTTTCCCCTGCTTAAGGAGATAAAAATTTCTGTAGATTAAGGGGGGGGGGGGTGTTGGAGGGTGGTTGGGTAGGGGATGGGACACTTAAAGTGGGGCGGGCGGGACCATGGAGCGTTATGAACAAAAAATAAGCTAACCTAAACGCTTTTTGAGATATTACTCGGAAATGAGAGGTTTACATACAAACAATGTCTTTTTCTACCTTTACCTTTTGACCTAGAAATAAATAGGGGTCATTTTAAGCCAAAGCAAGTTCTGGTATAAACTCAAATTGAAAAAAATCATAGGCTTCTTAAGATATCCCATGAAAATAAAATGTTAAAACAGACAGAGGGGGGAGGGTATTTTTATAGACAAAAAAAAAGAAAATAAATGACTATTTTCTCCCAATTTCAAAGTGATTAACAGCTTAAACTGTGTATTTTATTAAGTATGTTTTACTTATTTGTGTAAAACATGAGAAAAAATCTGTGTAACATTTAATTACATCCAAGATTTTTTCAAAATATGGTGATGCTTGAAAGTATTTCAATGGAAAATATCATAGATTCCTCCCCCCCCCCCCCCCCCCCCCCCGTTAATTCAAGAGTTGGAATAAGGGATAATGTACTATTTAGCACAGGTATTAAAATAATGAATCAAATACCATTTAACTGTTTTTTATATATTTAATAAAGATTTTATTGCTAAATTGCCATTAATATTGAATAAAATGGTAGCAAAATGTAGGCGGGAATTGAGAGTTAGCGTGCATAGTTCTTTATATACCACTGTGACCTTGAACTTTGACCTTCTGTCCATACGGGCACACATTCATATGATGCTAGTTATTGTTGACCAGAACTGTAACTTTGTTTCTTCATTTGTTATCTAAAACACAAATATTAGTTATGACACAGAAAAAATGTTGTTTAGTTTTCTTAAATATCTATCAAAATTGGCCATTTTGACCTTGACCTTTGACCCTTAGTCATGAAAATTGATTTTTTCGCTTTGTTTTTGCTATTTTTTTACCATATATCTAAATTTGATTTAATACATTTCAATATACTCAGGCAATTTTATGGATCCTGATTGTATGTACGTATTGTACTTTTCTAGGATTTTGAAAAAAAGCATAAGTTTGTAACCATGGTAACAAGAAAACTAAATATGAAAACCAAGTAGTTCTTTGTAGTGTATATTAGAACTATACGTGGACTTTCGAACCAATGTATTCATTTTTTCCAAACTATCCGCAAAAAAATTATACCTGGCTTTTCAAAAGAGCCTAAAATCTACAATTTTCCACAAGAAAAATCCTACCTATAAATGAGGGATATTTTTTCTATGAGGAAAAAGTTACTGAAATACTAAAAATTTTCTAAAGCACTGTAAAATGATGTATTTTGGCAAAAAGGTAAAGTCATGTTGATAGCTTGTTCCATTAAAGACTTTTAATAAGTCAAAAAGGGTCATTTTTTCAACAAAATTTAGCGATTTTTAGGCCATGAAAAATGTATGTTGATTGCCATGGTAACCATGGACCATAGCAACCATTTTATTATGAATTTTAGGTACATACATCAATATAGGAATGTATGCCAAGTTTCATAAAAATCCAAGACCATGCGTGCCACACTCCCTATATAAGAGTTTAAATGCTTATAGAGAATGGCTATTAATTGCTTATCTTCCTCAAAGGATTTGATTTTTTGAATTAATTAAAAATTAAATATACATTACAGATTGTCAATATGAATTTAAATAAATGCGTTTATTTTATCTTATATCAATACATGTAGTAGACTGAGTCTAAATTAGATGCAGAACTATAGCGTTATGGTTTTAAATTTAAGTCTCTGACCATACCGTTATGACCAAAGTCTAAAATATATCCGTGAAACCTTATAACACTACAGTCCAATTCAGCAGTCAAGTCTCACTGCAAAAACCTACCCGTTATAAATGTAATGAAATATATACCCTTGAATTACTGTGCAGTGTAGAGACGATTCATAATACTAGTATTTCATATCTAATAATGATCAAATACAATATTTTCCCTCAGCAATGATCTGATTAACCCTCAGCAATGATCTGATTAAAAAAATAATCGACCTACTTGTTCTTCAAGACCATATAATATTCCATATATACGTATTTACAATTTTGTTTAATGAGAAAATAAAATTATATATGTATTTTTTAAAATGTAATCCAAATTTTATCTTATTTTGTTTTGAAACATAAAACATTTTTTTTTCTTGCGTTATCATTTTAGCAAATGACCCATTTGTTGTAAAAATATTAAACTCGAATCTTGTATTTCGAAACTTGAATCTCGAATGATCCTTCTGCGCTTTCGTATATTCGAAAATTATGTCACATTTTCTGTGATTGAAATCTCCTAAAAGCAATTCAATGACCAATATTTTTTTTATTCCTCTACTCACTTTCATAAAACTATCTATACTCTAACATTACACAAGTATCAAATCATATCAATATCAATCTATCTGCTTACACATTAATTATCGGAAAATAAAGGAGAAAAGAAATATATAAATAAATTCACCAGTATTGAAGAATGAGCTATTTATCAAACACTTGCAACCACATCCTATGTTGAATGTTTATTAATGGATGCTGTGAATAATAGAAATCAGATAAAAAATTAAGAACAATACCTTCTCTCGATTCCTTCAGCCTCTTTAAAACAAATATCACCAGAATTGCAGCAAAAAGGGCGCCAAGTATTCCTACAGAAATTCCAACCACAAATCCTGTGGTCAATGTTCTATTATTGAGACCCCGTTCTGTTGTAGGTGGCTCTGTTCCTAACCTTAAATATACTATTAATTACAAAATCTTCGCTTGATACAAACATCTGCATACTGTAGTTTGAAACAGATCTCTTCTTGGATAACGGGTTGAAAAAGTTTGGTTTGATAAAATGCATGTAAGTAATTGTATAGTAGAAATTTCCTTGATCAAATTAATAATATGCAAATAAGTTAACAATCAGATGCTTCCTAGTGTGTTGGCTCTGTAACATTAAACGTTGTGGTGACCAAGACAAAGACGATTACTCAGCGTCTTTGGGAGACTATTAATACCGGCGAGCACCTAGGGACATAGAATCATTAGAGAATCATTGTTTGTACATATTTTAGTAAATCAAATTCCACGTAATTCCCATTTACTACTTTATTTTGACCAATCAATCATAGACGTAGGAAACGTTAGGAAAATTATATATATTTCTTTCTCCATGACTGATGAACCCACATTCTGGAGTTTTATTTTTTCCCAAAACAAAACATAATATTCCGTTTTTTTTTCTCTTATATTGATTTTTTCTTGCTTTTATTTAATTTTTTTTGCTTTGTCTGACTCGTTGGAATTTTGGTTATCATTATAAATTATAGGAAATTAACATTTCGAAGATATGGCCGACTATAATATATACCATTCAAAAAAAATTAAGAAGTTAACGTATTTTGCAAAGAAAAGAATTGAGAAAAGGGAAATGAACAATGAAAGCCTGCTAATATGTTATTATTCATCTTCCTTCTATCATTAATTCCAAATTAATACGAATAGACGTATTTCTGAATATAAAACAAATCAGAATTGGAGCTATGCAGAATGAGAATATAAAAATTGTCTGATATGCATAGCCATGTTTCGAAATAAATGATTGGGGAAACCTAATTATAATTGTTTTAGGGAAGTTATGCAATTTGTTCGCAACCTTTTGACCACCCCTTGTACATATGGTGTTGTTCCGTTTTGCACAATTTGATAATTAGGTACATGTATAGAACAATATTGGTGTGAAATGTGTTTGAATAACAATTATAGTCTGATTTTTCGTTAGGATATACCTGAGTTTACCAGTAATTTACCTACGTATCATTAACAAGAGTAATGAATATTAATTTAATGTACATGACTATTTCTTGCAAAAATGAACTAATTGAATATTAAATATAATATTTATTATTATATTTAAAATATGACTGCCATTTCTTGAAAAAAGAAACAATTTTTAACGATGATAATTCAGAAATTGACACCGATTACTATTCATTATGTATTAGCATTATTTGTTTATTGTTATGAAAGTAAAGATTGAAATTATTGAAAACTTTTTTGTTTTTCTAATTTCTAGTTTAATTTCTCAATTGTCTCTTATAGATTTACCTTTGCCCTATATTCAAGTTTTGGTACAAACTATACCAATTAACTACATGTAACTATCTCACCCGGTCAAATTCACGTTTTGCACACATTTCTACTATGCCTGAAATTCAAATCTGTGAAAACGGGAACGAACAGTATATATTATATTAAAATATAATGAAATAAATGTAAACTCTGTATAGAATACATGTGGATGTAAGAGATATTTAACTTCTTCTACCTCTCTTTCTCTTCTCTATTTCTCTCTCTTTCTTTCATCTATATTTCTCTACTCACGTTATGTTTGGACAAGAAGGATCCGCAATAAAACACCTTCCTTGGGGATTTATTTTATGACAAGCAGAAACTGTCGACAAATAAATTAATTTTTATCCAATTTTTAAATATATACCATGATTAATATTTCATTTAAGTGACGATTCATTATTTCATGCCAATTGATCTATTGATAAAATTTTGTATAATTATTATAAATCATACAAAAGACAATTTAACAAAACAATATATCGATAAATGTCCCCTTAGAAGTGATATATCATATGTCTCCAATCTCCTGTAAGTTCTGGCCTATATTGACTTGCACTTTATTTTTTTTATTACGTTACAATGTTTGAGTAATTATTGATGGAATAAATACTTACAATTATATAAGTCAGAAAGAAAGAACGGGTTCGAAGGACATCCATGCGTAAACTTTTTACAACTCGTTTGATCCACATTTCCACTTTCATAAACCTCTATACAATTTTCTATGCAAAATAAAATATCTTTCAAATTAATACACGTCTAGCATAGTTCAAAATTTCAAACTATATAAGTACAAGACAAATACCCTTTTCATAAAATCCAACCGTTGACCTAAAACAGAACTCCACTAGACTTGACCTCTGGTGATTAGGAACACAGACGTACTGACTCCGCCCATTCTCATCCACACCACACCCCAGTCTGGTAGCTGAGGTTGTGTACTCTGTCTTGTTACCGGGACAGGAGTCCACAGTGTAACCAAAGGAACCAAACGTCTTTGCCATTTCCTCTTAAAACACAACATTAATATTATTGAAGATGATGAGCAGAAATTTTCATACTTGTATCTTATGTTTAAAAGAAGACATTATTTCTATGAAAAATAAGAATCTTACTGATCTCTTGTTATTAGAATGTTAAAAAATTCCACTATTTCTTCGCTAAAGTTTTCCAGACTTTTAGAAAGCTGGTAATGTAGTTTCAATAAACAAGTTCAGAAATGAATATGTCAAGAGATATACACCAGACACGTTGCATGAGGGGAAGGGGGGTAGGCTCCCCCATTTTCCAAAAGAATATTCACTATAGAAACTGGTCATTGAAAGTCCGCTTTGGCCAAAACTTTAAACTGCAGTTTACAAATAAGGATACACATGTAGAGTAGTATGTGTGTTTTAGAGAAAAATAGTAGTTAGAAGTTGGAAGATATCACTCCCTCCCTTCACAATGTAGTATTTTCGAGCTTTGATTTTTTTTCCCTTTTTTTCTGTTAAGCTGAATTTTTTTTTTCAGTGATTCCCCCTTCCAAAATAATTACTACATCCATGCACATAAATATAAGACGTAGTTATTATGTATATCTAATAAAACATGTATTACAATAGAATTCTACCAGTTTCGTTAAGTAACAGTTTAAACGAAAGAACAAGGTCAACACTTTTCTATATTATCTTAAAATTTGAATTGACTGCCTTTGATTCTGATAGAAGCTATTTTCGATAGAGGTTATTTGTGACAATTAATGTTTATAAATACATTAAGGTAAAAAGTTTATGCAATATATAATAATTCTGTAACTTCAGCAAGTTATATTTATTTCAAATTTCGTCCGAAACGTTAAAAACTTAAGTACATCAAAATAGTTAAGTTAATGTGTTTTAATACCTTCAAGTTTATATTTTTTATGCTTTATTTTTTACATACTCTGCCATATCTCATTCTTTTAACCCCTTTTTTCTCTCAGTCTAATGTTTGAAAACACGTATACAACACCGCACCCATTAATAGTATATGAATTCATGCACTATAAAACTACAGGTTAGTGAAGTCACGAATAAAGCAAGTAAATTAGAACACTCGGTAACCTTTATCTTGAATACAATTGATGACAAACTGAAGTATGGAGGTGTAAACGCAATTAGATGCAAATTATCTGTTGTGGAGGCTAAAACAACTGATCTCGAAAAATCTGCACAGAATACTCATAGTCAGATATTGAAAACCGTGAGTTGGACGTACAAGCAGTGGGGAGTGTTATATCAAAACTTGACTGTGAAATGAAACGTCACTCGACTATGGTTGAAAGTATGGCACGCTGTCTGGACACTGGAAGGAGAGAAAAAACGCAAACAGATGAACGCATAACAGGTTTGCAATATCATACAATGACAATGAACTTGGTATTCACAGGATCATGGGGTGAATCAAGAGGCGAAAACACAGAGCAGAAATTGTGTGCGTTCTTAATGAACGAATTAGAGATTGACTACCACATAGAATGTGTAAAACATACACAGATTTGGTAGATTCCAGAGAGGAAAAACCGAGACCAATCGTCGCACGTTTCATATACCAGGCAGACATCGACGTGGTGCTGGAGAGAGCCTACTGGCTGAGGGGGACAACATAAAGAATCCATCGTCAGTTCCCAGCAGCAATGGACGAACGACGCAGGTCTCTGATTCCCGTGATGAAACAGTTTAGAGAAGATGGTGCAAATGTTAAACTTGTACGCGATCGTTTAATCGTGAATGGTCAAGTATACGAACCAGAGAGTTATGAATACGCCGATTGCGACCCAACAGAACCTATGAACTATGCTCGAGCCGTGCAGAGTGGCACAAACACCAGAGATGCATCTGATCCGATCCGATAGGGACGAGCGGCCGCAAAGCCCAGGACAAAAACGGACCAGTACGGAAGAGGCCAGGACTGCCCATATGGTCTAAATATTTTTTCTTAGAATGTAACCAGGTCAATTGTAAATAAGCTAGAGGATAAGAATTTTGTTGAAGTTATTCGAAACTATGATATTGTATTTCTTTTTGAATGTTGGATTGACAAAAACTATAATTTTTCAGATCATATTTTAAATACAGTATTTGACATAAATTTATTTCACAGGAGTAAAGGACAAGGTGGGGGTCTTATCTTATTGATCAAAAAACACCTATAGCTAGCTAAGAGTATACATATTTTGAAAGGTACATATGATACTGCTATTTTGATTAAAATAGACAAAAGCCTTGTGTTATGCCCTAAGGATGTATTTATATGTTTGTTGTATATTCCACATGAAAATAATGTTTATTATAATCTGTATGATAAGAATATTTTTGAGGAGTTGGAATATGATATGTTAAGGATGACGTTTACTCAGGTTTCAGAAATCAGAAAGGAAATTTTATAAAGTATAATATGTTAAATCAAAAATTGTTCTAAATTCATAAAATAACTAAGTTTTATCCTAATATTAATTTAAAAATTTAATATTTTATTTTTTGAAGAAAATATACAGGAACAAAAGCCAATATATGGTACTGCAGAGGAAATACGGACTAACTTTTTATTTTTTTTTTTTTTTTTTTTCATTTTTTGTCAAAATTTTTTATTTCTTGCAATATTATTCACAAAGCAAAGGTTACATCTTTTTCAAGACATCATTTTGCAAATATTTTATGCGTTAAAACTCATAAATTATTTCAATTAATTGGATGCAATGAAATAAAGAAATTCAGAAATATGTACAAAACCATTCCAGACAACATATCTCATTAATTTGTTTTTTATTCAATGTAATGATATTACCTATTACCTAAAATATACTATAGAAGAGACTTCTAACTCCCCCTATCCTACATTTGACTAAACAGGAAATGTATAAATTTTTAACATCCGGCGATGTTAATACATTCGAGGTTGTTTTTCCGATCTCTGACGGAAAGACCCGACATGATGCAATTGAGGCAGGAGATATTAACGGTGAACTGACTTTTTTTAATCACCGAGGATGTAGTGTAGTAGACTATGCAGTAGTTTATTATGAATTGTTTGGTCATTTCGTCGATTTTAAAGTTCTTGATTTTAATGAATGGTCTGATTACGCACCAATATTCCTTACTTTTAAAAATTGTATGGAAGAACCACTGGACCAAATTTCTCAGGATTTCAATAAGATAAGTGGTACATGTTACTTTTATAGATAGAATCAAGATAATATATCTGAAATGAGAGAGAATTTACAAAGTATTTTACACGATTTAAATGGTATGGTATCCTCTATGGAGAATGGTGTCGATATCTCGGAATCTATGTCTAATTTTACACATTGTCTGAACGAGTTTTTTGAGCCATATTGTAAACATAATATTTGTAATAAACAAAAACATATTGAAGTAGCTACGAATGAACCCTGGTTTAATGAGAGATGTAAAGAGCTGTATAGAATTTACAAAGAGAAACTTTTCATATTCAATGTATGTAGAAGTCATTTTAATAGACAATTATTGATTGGATGTAAAAACGATTATTAAAAATGTATGAATAGGGCAAGGTGTGAGTTTAGGCGATGTCAAGGTAGCCAGTTAGAATATCTGAGGCGCACATTGCCTAGGGAGTTTTTTTTTTAACTTTTTTAAGAATCGTAAGCCGTAACATAATTGTAATCTTAGTGAAGAAGATTTTTTGAACATTTCAGAAATTTAGGTGTCTGTAAAAATGTTACATATACTGTTTTTGGAATACAGAATATGATATGAATGCAGTATTTGATGAACTAGATGTAAGTATAACTGTTAAAGAAGTTGTAGATGTTATAAATTGTTTTTAAAAGCAGAAAATCACCAGGAAAAGGTAATTTGATAAATGAATATTTTAAATATATGTGTGAAGACTGAAGTCCACTTTTAACGAGAATATTCAGTGTTATGTTAGATACAGATAATATTCCTTTCACCTGGTGTGAAGGTGAAATAGTACCTATTCTTAAAAAGGCTGACCCAGGTGTAACGGATAACTTTTGGGGGATTACCCCCATGAGTTGCATGTTTAAAATATTTACGACTATTCTTAATAAAAGACTGATGAAATGGTCCGAAAGCAACAAATTTATTTTAACGGATGCACAGTTTGGATTCAGACCTGGGGTTGGTACCATAGATGCAATTTTTGCACCGCAAAGTATAATTGATAAACATCTTTCGAACGGGAAAAAACTCTACTGTTGTTTTGTGGCATTTCGTAGGGTATTTGTTTGAATAAATAGAAATTATCTTTTTAAAAAGCGCATAACATCAGGGATCAAGGGGAAATGTTTAACAGTATGTGGCCTCTGTATAAGAATGTTAGGAGTTGTGTGAAATACAAAAACAATTTTAGTGACTTTTTTAAAAGTAGAACAAAGAGTCCGTCAGGGAGAAGCACCGTCTCCACTGTTTTAGTCTTTATATTTAAATGATTTTAAGAATGCTTTTATCATGTCCAATTGTCAAGAAATTAATTAGTCTCCAAGAAGTGTCGTTGTTTTAAATGTTATATGCAGATGACATGGTATTGTTTTCCGATTCTCCTGAGGGATTACAAAAAATGATTGATGTGCTTTGCACATATTGTAGTGATTGGAAATTATCTGTAAATGTAAGTAAAACTAAAATAGTAGTACTTAGAAAATGTGGTTGATTGAATGCAAATATTAAATGGTGAGGAAGTTGAAGTTGTTAATCAGTTTATCTTGGTCTCACTCTGACATATACAGGTAATTTTCATAAAGCTCAGTTAAAATTGGCTACTCAGGGGAGGAAATGTATATTTGAACTTTTGAAGTCTATGAAAAATGTGCATTTTAATTATGTTACTCGTCTGTCTTTGTATGATACTTATGTAAGTAGTCTTTTGAATTATGCAAGTGAAATATGGGGCAGGGTTCTCCATGAGCTGTTTATTGTGTTGCTCTCAACACAGTAAAATTTTCTCCGGCACAGTAACGATTTAAATTTTATGCGTGCGACACAGTAACACAGTAAAAATTTTGCCGACACAGTCAAATCTGTGGTAATTAGAAAATCTAACCTTGTAAAGTTCTCTAACTAAATCTTTAATCAAATAATTTTGCCGTCTTTCAATTCTAAACGGTGGAGCACTTAATTACAGGGGCTTCAACTTGCTAATCAATTATTTCCTAGACCCTCGCCGGACTTAACGCATCAAGGAACACAGGCAAATAATTTGTTTTCACACTTCCATAACGGTTAATTGGTAGTTGCAAAAAATACATTGTATTATTTTTGAAAAAAAATATTTGAATATGTCTTTTCTATAGAGGCACGGCTCTAGAATTATGTTACATGTAGCACTGACAGACAAACATAACTTCGTACCGAAGTCATTTCATTGATGTAAATAAATTGCTGAAAATTTTCAACATGTTCAAGGAACTCTTAAAAGTATTTTACCATTTACCAAGTTCGGTAATTCGATCAACAAATTACGGAAAAGTAATAACGGCAAATTTACTTTCAAAAATATTAAGTCCAAGTAGTTTGACAGTATCGACCAGAATTTGCTCTGCTTTTCAGAGCATGTTTTTACTTTTATCAATTTGCACGACCATACCATTTGTGTAACGGATTATCGATTCTTAAAAAGCATGTGTATGTATTCTTTTGTAATTATAATGAATAGTGATTCAGATGCGAATTTAACCGCGAAAATATCGCGAAATTTTAGTGTTTCGCGTAAACTCTGCAACACAGGAACATTTCAAATGATGGAGAACCCTGATGGGGATTTCATAAAGGTGATGCTATAGAGAAAATACATTTAAAATATCTCTAAATTATGTTGAAAGTAAGAAAAAATACTTCGTCATTGATGATTTATAATGAACTGGGTTGCTTACCTCTTTTTATTCAAAGAAAAGTTCGTAGTATTGGCTAAAACTATTAGAGTCAGAAAACTGTATATTGAAAAGTATTTACCAAGATATGCTTGAAAGAATTGAGACATGTTCTTGACAAAATACAATTGATTACTTAATGTAATATACTTATTATTTTCAGTAGGATTTGGAGACGTTTGGTATTGTCAAAATATTACAAACAAAAATATATTTTTAAACAAAGATTAACTCACTGTTTTCAACAAGAATGTGATGCTTTTTTTCTTCGTTTGTCAGATGGAGGTTGATGAGTATCATTTTATTTTAAAATGTCCACTTTATCATGAGTACAGGAAACTGTATATTAAAAGTAGTATTGGTGTAGACCTAGCATGTATAAACTATTACAATTATTATCAACTGAAATTGTGAGTGAACTTTATAATATAGGGAAACTCATCCAAAAAGCAGAGGCAATTAGAGATTTACATCTGTAAACTGAGAATTTTTTTCTATGTTTGGTTGGAAATATTTAATACAACAAGAAGTATTAACTTAAAAGAAGTAAATGTGAATATTTCATTTATGTATATTAATTCTGTGCTTTACATCCTGTATTTTGTAATTATGTTATCTGATAAGTCATATGACTTAAGAAATAAATAAACAACAAAAAACCCGAGTCAACTTCGTACATAATAGCCTACTTAGAATGACATTAAGCATTGGGGCTGTATTTTTAGAAGAGCGGCAAGAAATAAGACCGTCACTTGTACCTGTCCTCTTCATTTAAGGAGAAAAAACGTAATTTAAGGAGTCAATGCAATTTAATGCAGCGAAGTTGCATTTTTAGCTTCACTATTCCTATCCCTTTATATGATCATTAACGTGTCTTGTAAATTTCATATTTTATTATAGTTTTTAATCATTTGTTTTACTGCTTCTTTGTATTTTGTTTTGATTACTATCGATTTGCAAGCTTTTCTGATGAGGTTTTGATTGCGTTTTTGATGAACCATCTTTTTGCCAACTTTTTCTTTTGATGTTTGCCTATTTTGTTTTGATGTGCCATCTATTTGCTTACTTTTTAATATGATAATTTGATTGTTTTGTCTTACAGATACTTTTTTCTAGTCATTTTTAGGGGATCAGATATTATCATATTTTACGTAATTGATGAGCAAAGCTTGTGAATCTGACCCCCTTCTTGATTGTTACATTGTTCACATTTATACCGTCATTTTAATAAATGACATTATTCATCAACATGAAAGTGCTTTATTTGACTTTTACAAAATTAGCAAAAAACAAGCTGCGATGATCTTGCCTATAAGCATTAGAAGACATACATGTAAATAAACAACAACAACAAACCTAGTGATAGCTTACTTTGAATGACATTAGTATTGGGGCTGTATTTAAAGAAAAGCGGCAAGAAATAAGACCGTACTTTTTTCCTGTCCTCTTCGATTCTTTTAAAGAGAAAAAATCGTAATTTAAGGAGTCAATGCAATTTAATGCAGCCAAGTTCCAATTTTAGCTTCAAAACCTCTTCAATATATAATACGACAAATCTGAGCTCTTCTGTGTACAATGTTCTCCTTACTGATCACTCCCTACACTGATGGAGGTATAAAGGATCAATTGTTGAGACCTCGAAAAAAAGTTATGACTTCGAAAAGATTCTTATTTTCTAATATCTATGTATGATTAAATATATGATTAAATACCCCTTCAACTGCTAATAGTACATTTATTTTTAAAAATAGTCAATGCAATTTGGCGCATTTGAATATATGAAAAATAAGACCCTCTCCAAAATAATATTTTTAGGTCACCTGAGTAAACTCAGGTGACCTATTGCTATCTGTTTTCGTCCGTCGTCGTGCGTCGTGCGTCGTGCGTTGTGCGTTGTGCGTTAACATTTGAACATTTTCAGCTTCTTCTCTGCAACCACTGAACCAATTTTAACCAAATTTTGCATAAAGCATCTATGGGTGAAGGGAAACAAAAATTTTGAATTTCATGATCCCTGCCCCCCTGGGGCCTGTGGGGTGGGGCCAAAACCACTAAAATTAGTGCAATCTTTAAAAATCTTCTTCTTTACTCCTGGACATCAAGCAGTCAAACTGTTTGCATGATTGTAATCAGCAATAAGTCTTCTACCAAAATTGTGAAATTCATGGCCCTGGGGTCAGGGGTTCTAGTGCTAGGGCGGGGCTAAATAAGTAGGTAGTGAAAATGCATTATTTCTTTGAAAATCTTCTTCTCTGCTCCTGGGTGTTAAATAAACCAACTAAGTACATAGTTAAAATGAGCAAGAGTGCCTCTACCAAAATTGTGAATTTTATGGCCCCAGGGTCAGGGGTTCTGGTGTAAGGGCGGGGCTCTATTGATTATATAGTGAAAATATATGAATTCTTTGAAAATCTTCTTCTCTGCTCCTGGGTATTAAATGAACTAACTAAGTACATAGTTAAGATGAGCAAGAGTGCCTCTACCAAAATTGTGAATTTTATGGCCCCAGGGTCAGGTGTTCTGGTGTTAGGGCGGGGCTCTATTGATTATATAGTGAAAATACATGAATTCTTTGAAAATCTTCTTCTCTGCTCCTGGATATCAAATAAACTAACTAAGTACATAGTTATGATGAGCAAGATTGCCTCTACCAAAATTGTGAATTTTATAGCCCCAGGGTCAGGGGTTCTGGTGTTAGGGCGGGGCTCTATTGATTATATAGTGAAAATACATGAATTCTTTGAAAATCTTCTTCTCTGCTCCCGGGTATTAAATGAACTAACTAAGTACATAGTTATGATGAGCAAGAGTGCCTCTACCAAAATTGTAAATTTTATGGCCCCAGGGTTAGGGGCTCTGGTGTTAGGGCGGGGCTCTATTGATTATATAGTGAAAATACATGAATTCTTTGAAAATCTTCTTCTCTGCTCCCGGGTATTAAATAAACTAACTAAGTACATAGTTATGATGAGCAAGAGTGCCTCTACCAAAATTGTGAATTTTATGGCCCCAGGGTCAGGTGTTCTGGTGTTAGGGCGGGGCTCTATTGATTATATAGTGAAAATACATGAATTCTTTGAAAATCTTCTTCTCTGCTCCTGGATATCAAATAAACTAACTAAGTATATAGTTATGATGAGCAAGAGTGCCTTTACCAAAATTGTGAATTTTATAGCCCCAGGGTCAGGGGTTCTGGTGTTAGGGCGGGGCTCTATTGATTATATAGTGAAAATACATGAATTCTTTGAAAATCTTCTTCTCTGCTCCCGGGTATTAAATGAACTAACTAAGTACATAGTTATGATGAGCAAGAGTGCCTCTACCAAAATTGTAAATTTGATGGCCCCAGGGTTAGGGGTTCTGGTGTTAGGGTGGGGCTCTATTGATTATATAGTGAAAATACATTAAATCTTTGAAAATTTTCTTCTCTGCTCCAGGGTATTAAAGCAGATGAACTACCAATATATTTATGATGGACAAGAGCCCATATCTTCCACAATTATGAATTTCAAGGCCCCAGGGTCAGGGGTACCATAAAGGGGGGGGGGGTTGTACTTATATACTGAAAATGAATAAATGGTTTGAAATCTGCTCCTTGGTATTAATCAAATATTAAGGCCTAAGGGTCAGGGGTTCATGTATGGTAGGGGCACTACTGATTATTGCTGAATATTACTGATTAGTTGAAATGCATTTTGTGTTCCCTTACCCTGCGTATGGGTATTAAGTAAACAAAATAAGCAACTGCTAAGTGTATTGTTATGATGATCAATGGTGCCTCTTTCAAAATTGTGAATGCCATCGCATCTGGCTTAAAACATGAATCAAATTCAATCACTGGAAAGTTGTTGCATAATGCTCAGGTGACCTATAAGGCCCATGGGCCTCTTGTTAAAGAGAGAATTGATGTGGAATGAAATCTAGATTTTAAAAAAAAGTTAAGTCACTGTATTAATGTCAATGAGAAGGGAGGAGATACGAACAGTTATCGAATTCATAAAAATCCACAAAATACAAATTTATAGAAGAGGGCAAATGATACCGACAACTATAGAAATGAAAGACATTGGTTCAGGTGCCTAGGAGAAGTATGCATTCCCTGCTTACCGATCACACATTTATCCTCCATTGATCGGGTAGTCGGAACATTTCCTTATTAAACTCTGTAAATAAGTACCCTAATAATGTCATTTACAAGTATCAAACAAGCAAGCAAAAATAAGAAATAGTGATAGGCTATGTTTGCATACAATTAAGGTCATTAAATTAGACACGAAGAAAGACGTGGTTAAATAAGAGAATCATGAAAATATTATTGCCAGATAAAACATTTTGTAAACTTTTATTGGTCTAATAACACAATTTAACTTCAGATATGTGGTATCTTTGGTAACGTAACAATTTACAAGCGCTGCTCTAGAAATTATTCAGAGTTGTTAAAAAGAAAAAGAAATAAATTTCCCAAACTGGTTATTCTAATCATTTTTAAGGGGTGTCGGTCAATTTTGTTTCTAAACACAACAGGATTTTTTCATGTATACCACATTTGCCTTTCACTGAGCATTTTCTATGATAAAATCACAACAAAAATCGTGGATACTTCTTCATCTCTTTTAGAAATCTAAATTTGGCAAAAGACAAAACCCGCTCGGAGAAAAAACGGAATTACGAGGGACGTTCAATAAATCACGTCATTAGCTCGATTACATAAAACATAGTAGTCATGTGACAAAAAGCTTGCCTTTCTCTCATTATTGAATCTTTAATGAATTGATAACAGTTTGTGTGACCACTTTTTATTGCATCACTTCATCGTGGGAAGGTGGAAAACAAGGGCTATTCGAGACGCTGCACTGAAAATGTATGGTCAAGAGTCAGAAAACTAGAGTAAAATTAAATGCTTCATTAGAGCAGTTGTAAAAATTGTTAATATCCAAGAAATACATTAGTTGAAATATGTGAAATTTACAGCAACCAATGCCTGTTTTATAAACAAGTGAACAAGTAGATTTCAATAAACAAAAGTTATATAATGGGCATCAAAAATGTGTACCGTGTTTGACAACAATGACTTACAACAACCGATGTAAATTTGCGAAATTTCAACAAATAATCACTAATTATTTTTTATTGACTTTAAGACACAAAGCAAAATTGATAAAAATCATTTTGGGGATAGTTCATACCGTTTTAAAGAAACATTTTATAGTAAAAAAGTTAAATACTCAAAGATCACCCTATATTTTGATAAATGAGTGAAAACGACAGCGTGTAGGAATATCCAAACAATTATTTTTAAAAATCAAAAATTGTACTTATCCAAGTCTGTTTGAAATTCTAACAGATAATGAAACTTGAATCCATTTTGCTTTAAGCCCTCAAAAAAAATTCACAATAAGATGCACTTGACAAAACTACAAAGGCCTAAAAATAGCAAAGAATTCCAAGAGCATAAGACAGTTTTATATCCTATTTTCTTAAATATTAGTGGTTTTGTTGTTCAAATTCATATTCGGGGAGGAAGTTCAATTTTTGGAGGAATCTAGAAAACATTTTTTGGGGCAAAAAATAAAAGTTTTATGAAAGGAAGGAAACAGAATGAGGAATTCACTACATCATATTCTTCATGACGGCGTCCAAACCCACAGGCCATGAAGGGTAAAGGAGTTTTAGGGATAAACGGAAAGTTAATGTTTTGCCACACCAACAAAATGTGTCAGATCTTTTAACCTTTGACTTGTTTCATTTCCTAAACTTAGAAAAACATCTATCAGAAAGAACAAAACAAGTACAACAAATCATAGGATCTGCCATATTCCAGCAGTATATGAAGGGTCTTACTTAAAAATGTGTTCGAAAAAACAATTAGAAATTGAATGAAAATGTTACGGATAAGCGTTTTAATTGAAAGAGAATATGTTAGTTAAATCATTAAGACTAACTCATCGAAAAGCGTTTTTTTTTTTTTTTGTTGTTGTTGTTTCTTTCCGAGCTCCAATGACATTATTTATTGAACGTCACTCGTATTTTAATTTTACTCAAGAAGTAAGCCAAACCTAGAAAATTTGAAATGAAAAGGAATTTCATTTATTCTTTATCAATTTTGTTCGGGAAATGCATTATTACAGAAAAAAATGAGGAAGGTTTATAGTAGAAGGGAAGGGGGAAGTAAAACAGAGTTCAACTTTACACAGGCCCTATGACTACTAACAAATTATTTTGAATTAATGAACATTTAAAGGACATGTGCACTTAAGCAATACTTAATGGGCCCTTTTTATGTGCCATTTTACTTTAGAATATATTACCAAATCGTTCTCTATTGGTAATACTTAGATACTAGAGGATATTTCTAATCAAAGAGCATGTTAAGCGCCACTTAAATCAGCATGGATTTGAAACAATTGAATATTTTGAAAGGCCTATGGATACCCTATACATCCGGAAAAGTCGTACCGAACCTTCTTTTAGTTTCGTTTATGTAAATCAAGGGAATAGATATTTAAATCGATACTTGAACAATCTGATGGTGGATCATAGTCGGTCGCGTTTGCAGAATGATATTTCTTGAACCAAACCTGTTTTTAAAAATATGGAATGAAGTTGTGTAGTTGCCTGTATCTAAATTGATTAAACAAGAAATTGGTACTCTTGCTTTTGAAAAATTACAATTATAATAGTTTCATTGAATTTGAAATTAAAAAGGAGTGTTATAGGTGGCTTTCAATACCTGTTTCATTGTCTTGCATGAAGATTAAAAATGTTTGACACTTTATGAACGACACTTAGATCTCCTTACCCTCACATGTTCTTAAAAACAAATACATACAAACATCTCTAGAGTAAGCGGCACGACTTTGACTTACTGAAACAAAACCTGCCTATGTTTTACAGTGAGCACTTTTGAGGAATGTTTACCTGGGTAGAACTCACGTGACTATCAGTATTTTAAATAATTTATTCCACACGTGGGTTCAACATGGGTCATACAGGTAAATAGCTCTCACTTGCTATAGGAAAAACATTGTACTTTTTATACATTTTTAAAATTTTAAGTACGAGCCTAATCGTGTGCAAATTTCATACTTTCACACAAGTTTTATAAATGTAATATGCGTCTTTTGTCATTCGCACAAGTTTGCACAAGGTTAGGCTCATAGTTAACAAAGGCTTTGAAATGAATGACCGTTCTCGATTTACTATAGAAAATCGCCAATGTCGGCTGACCCCTACCACATTGTATAGTTTTGTTCTTTGTATATTCGTGGATTTCAGCGGTAAAATTTGTTGAATCATATGGTTTAGATATCAATTAATAATTTGAAATGAAAATTTTTTCTTAATTTGATTGTTTATTTTTTCACATTTTACCGGGGCCCATAAGTGCACTCGTTCTTTATCTTGATATATATTATTGAAATTGAAATTTTACTTGAGTAGAACAAGGACAGATGAGTGAACACTGTTTCATATGATTCTCATATGATCACTGTCAAAATATCATTTTTACCTGAGTAAAACAAGGAAAAATTAGTGAACACTGAAACGGATCATATGAGAATTATATGATCCGTTTCATATAATTCTCATATGGCAACAATCAGAATACTCATTATTATCCTTTGCTGGTTCTTTGAGAATCCTATGTATATTTCTTCATACGATTTACATATGTGTAATCATATGATTCTCATATAATTTGCCACATATGATTTTCATATGATTATATATACATATGATTCTCATATAGTCCATATATGAGAATCATATGAAAGGCAATGCATGTGTGGATCATATGTGGCTAAATTGCCTATGTATACATCAGAGAACGGAAAAAAGGTAAAAAAATGACTTTACATAAAAAAGACAACAAATAAACAACAACAAAAGCCCGGAAAGTATAGTGAATATTAATAAATCACTTAATCACGATTATTCTTTCACTTTAAAAAAATTATTTAATGTTAACAGGCAGAAAAAGAGATCAAGACGTTTTAAGAGACGTTAATTACGCTTGCTTTCGTGCACCTATATACACTTGCATGATTTCTTTATTTTATTAAGGTCTTCCGCTCAGGCGGAAGACCTTCTACTGATTCTGATGGTTAAGATTATTCCCCCTTTTTTTTTAGGGTCTTCCGAGCTTCCTTCGGAAGACCCTACTGTTATTCTACTGTTTCTTATTATTATTTGCTTTATTTTCCCGCCGGATTTTTGACAGGCGATTTCTCAAAGATACCTTGTATTTACACCTATTTATATCTGCTTTCAATTTTTTGATACATGCCTTACTTTGTGAGTTATTGCCCTTTAATTGATAATTTTGATGTCTCGTGTCCACTAATAATCTCAAGAACGACATATGATAATTACATGAAAGTCGGAGAACTTGTAGCCAATACATTGTAGATGTGCATAACGATAAAATTATAAGCTGATTTCTTAAAGATCGGAAGCTATGTGACGGCAATTTTTAGTAATTTTTTTTCCATGAAATTTTGCTTCTTTTTGTGTAATAACTTTTGAACCGAGAATAATTTGGTAAGAAATATATAACAAAAGTTGTGCATAATTACGAGAGCTTTCATATAAGATCAAGGAAAAG